>NC_079371.1:13040000-13340000 GCF_021018895.1 Seriola aureovittata | reverse complement strand
GTTTATACTGATGACCATATAAAACGGTATGATAAAAGTGTGTGAGCACAGAAACAAATAATATGTATCATTTATATTGGTGACCCTGTGTTGATGCCCCGCTATATCCCTAAGCAATGCACTGAAACCATATCAGCTCCAAGGTCATTGCTGTGCTCCTGACCCTACTCTGCTTCCCCTGCTGATTATATCCCTCAGGGATCAATATGGTATCACACACATGCATCATACCCATGACCTTGGATAGAAGCAAATCTGTGCAGATGTCTGACCTAAAGATAGAAAATGTGTTACACAAAAAAAGGCCCAAAACAATCAGTTCAAATATTTAATGGGTTTTACCCAAAGTCAGGAGCATTGTAGCCAAACTACAGCACACCCATTGACATTTATGCCCCCAGGAGTATGAAAACATTGATGTCGCCTTCAGCAATGACATCACTTTTGAGAAGGTGGGTGTTGCTGTGACTGAAACAAACAACTCCATCCACTTCAGCTCACAAGTTTAAATAGTGGAGCTGTGATTGCAGGCTCATCTACCTTTCCATGTGTGACAGATTAGCTGTTGGTTAAATGTGATGCTCATTGTTCCCTCACACTGCTAACCAGATAGCAAGAAAGCCATTGGAGCAACCCATAATTACATTTCTAATTGCAGAATAATTAGGACTCCCTGTGTAGCTCGTTAAGTCATTTGTCACCAAAGCCTCTAATGCAGCATACAACAACTCTCTAATTATAGCGAATGAAAAGTCTACATGGTGAGGAGCATTTCACAACAGTGGCCTGACTTTTGCCCGATAAATAATTTTCCATCAATTCAAGTATTATTATTATTATTATTATTATTGTTGTTGTTATTATTAGCATTATTATTATTACCACTAATAACTGAATGGGTCATAACTTTGTCTACTGGGGATGCAGCATACTTTTATATCATGAGCTTTTAATCACAATATACAGTATAAATCTGGTCTCATTTTAAGTTTGGGCAGCATTAGAAATGTGGCAAAACTGCTTCACTCCACCTTTGAAAATACAGCAAGGTCAGATAATGTGTCTCTCCAGAGAATAGTGAAGACTAATGTATGCTTTTATCACCAGCAGGCAATAGATTATTGTAATGCTCTCACCTCAGGTCTCCCAAAAAGGACAGTAATTCAGCTACAACTGCCGTTGTGAGTTTTTGCAGGACATTTAAAAAATTGTCCTCATTGTCCTATGTTCAGAATAAGCGCAAACTGTCATGGCAGTGCTGATCTATTAGGCATGGAGATTAGTTGGCAGTGTGGCAACATCAAATTTTATGAAGGCCTAACAGTGCCCTGCCTGTGTAGACTATTGTAAACTAAAAACTACTTCTCAGTAATCTACAAGAGATGCTGAATTTTTTACAGTCAGCATTTCTGGAATGAATTGTGTTGACTTACGGTCAACACAATTCACCAACCAAGCTAGTTAACCAACAATACAAAATGTAAATAAGATAATTTTGGTGTCACTGGAAAATGCATTCCTTTGCATTTGGTAAATGTATAGCCACAAAGATGTTGCCGCGAAAATGTAACTATAAAAGATTAGTAACTGTTGTAACTCATGCATTTCATATTGTAACCCCCTACACTTGTCATTATTAAAAAAATAAACACATTACTGTAACATGTTACTAGATAATGCATTACTGCGAACACTGGTCACCAAGCACACAAGCACTACTTATTTCACAAGGATGTACAAATGTATCCAGCCAAGGTTTTGTGGTCTGACCAAGGTTTTATGCAGTCTAGTTTTAGACTTGATTTCATTGGGAAATACAGTGAATAGTATAAAATTACTGTTGTTGCTGCTGCTGCTGCTGCTGCTGCTGCTGCTGCTGCTGCTGCTGCTGTAGTTTCTCAGACAGAGGTGGCACAAAATTATATACTTTTTAGTGGGTTATTCAAAACATTGATTTTGACAGCTCTATAAATAGTATAGATGTACATGAATCTTTCAATGCATCCAGAGTGCTGCTCTCCCCAACACACTCAGTCTCCCATTTCCTCTGCATTAAGGTAAAAAGCATTTTGTCTGAACAAATCAATAACCTAATAAGTTGTGCACACAATTATTGGAAAGGCAATACAAACCATTGTCAACTGCTTTCTGTTAGCATATTTTATTACTTCCCCAGGTGTTTGACACATATCTCCTTATGTGAGAAAGAAGTTGGACCAAAAGCAAGTCTGGGGCCAGTCATTGTGTTATGTGTCCGTGCAGTAAGCCAGGGTTTTCTTCCCAACATTAAAATGTGTCATTACTATTCACTTCACAGTAATACTGCCCCCTTCACTAAATCCAGCCAAATTTGTCATCAGCTGTCGACGACCATCTGTGTGTGACAGAGGCGTCATTGCAGCTCAGGTCTGTCAGAGTTACAAATGCACAGCTGGATATAATGAACTGCTAATCTGCATCAAGCCCCTGGCCTGTTTCACTAACAGACACCTGCTCCAACTGCACCTACCTGAGCAGAATGTAGCGATTTCCAAAGAAAAAGCCTCATTTATTGCCATCTGCTTTGGAGTAAGACACTTTATTTAAATCTGGCTGACTTAGAGGCTCATCTGCTTTCAAATGGGAGGGTTTGACAGTGTGTGTAGGAGTGCAAATGTGGCCAATGCTGCCTGTGTTTTTGTGTTTATGCCTGCTTAGATGTGGGTGGCTGCACGTGTCTTGTAATAAGGTTGCTTTCTTCCCTTGGCTTCATTTTTGTCTATTTAACCTTTGCTTTAAGGAAATTCTTCAGCACGAGGCTTCCTTTCCCTTTTCTTCTGAGTGCATGATGCATAAAAACAAAAAAAAAGCAACATCACACAATCCACACAATAAATCAAAGACAAGAAAAACAGAGAGCACGGATCAAAGTGAAGTGATAAAAATGCGTTGCCTTTGGACCTGTTGAGGCAGACATAGTCAGCCTTTACCTTTCCTAAGTGAGGATGAATTAGACCACCGTGGAGGAGAGAGTAAAGGCTTGGCTCCCTGCCTGCGGGTTGATGGAAGAGAGCTATGAACCCTGGGAAATGAGGATCTAAACAAGCAGTAGATCACCGAGCCCACTGGCTCTGTCTCTATCAGACACGTCTCTCTCTCTCAGACACACACTAACACTCACACCGCACACAGTCAATATCTAGATTAATCTGTGAGGGTGGAATCAATCAACCGGCCCAGTGGCATCTGAAAGAGCCCTGGAGGCTTGATGGTCCTGCTGAAAGAGAGCGATTTGTTCAGATGCTTTAAAGAGATCTGAGCTGAAATCTCTACCTTTCCATCTTTCCCTATGGAGATGACAGAGTGTTAGTTTCATACAGATATTGTTACAGCCACTGACATTTTGATTAAGAGTTGTGAGAGAAAACCTTAAGAATCCTGTGAGCAGGATGGGTGTTAGCGGGTTCATTCTCTCTTTTCTTGACCATTAGCTAAACCCCTTCCCCTTTAGCTCCATACTTGACAGTTTGGAGGATGGAGTCTTCTTTTGTTCTTTCTAAACAGAAAAAAACAAAATACAAAAAGTGTAACATATGCATGAAACTGTTAATATGTGCCAATGTAATTACGTTTACCTATATCAGTGCCGTACTGCACTATGATGTTTTTTTTTTTAAAGTATATTTTTTTGGGCTTTTATGCCTTTAATGGACAGCACAGTGGAGAGTGACAGGAAACAGGGAGGCAGAGAGAGGGGGAATGACATGCAGTGAAAGGCCGTCCGATGCGGGATTCGAACCGGGGCCGACTGCAGCGAGGACTGTAGCCTCTACACATGGGGCGCCTGCTTAAACCACTACGCTACAAGACGCCCCGCACTATGATGTTTTTATGCCTTCCTATGACATTTTATGGCTTACTATACTATGACATTTGTATGACTTACTGTACTATGACTTTTCATGCCTTACTATGACATGACTTTTTTATGCCCGACTTTACTATGACTTTTTATGCCTTACATTACTATATCCTGTTATGCCTTACTATACTATGATTATTTGACTTCATATGACTATTTGTGCCTTACTGTAGTGTGACATTTTTGTGCCTTACTATACTAAGACTTTTTTATGCAATACTGTACTATGACATTTTTATGCCTTACTATATTATGACATTTTATGCCTTACTATACAAAGACTCTTCATGCTTTACTATACTATGAAATTTTTAGAACATTATTATGAAATTTTTGTGCCATACTATACTGTGATGTTTTTCTGACATTTTTTTTTGCCTTACTATACTATGATGTTTTTATGAAGTTTTTATGATGTTTTTAGGCCTTACTTTAAAATGACATTTTTGTGAAATTTTTATGACTTACTATACTATGACTGTTTTTATGACATTTTTATGCCTTACTATAGTATGATGTTTTTATGATGTGTTTTTTTCCTTAGTATACTATGACATTTTAATGAAATTTTTATGCCGTTTTAATGCCTTACTGTACGTTGTTATTACAATTTTTAAGGCTTACTATACTATGATATTTTTGACGTTTTTAGCACGTTTTTTATGCCTTGCTATACAGTGGCGTTTTTATGAAATTTTTATGCCTTACTATACTATAACATTTTTATGACATCTTTATGCCTTACTGTACTATGACATTTTTATGAGGCTTTTTTAGACGTTTTTATGACATTTTTGTGCCTTACTATACTATGACTTTTGAACCATGTTTTATATGTCTTATTATACTATGACAATTTTGTGACGTTTTTTTATGCCCTACTGTACTATGACGTTTTTTTAGACATTTTGATGAGATTTTTATGCCTTACTATACTATGACTATTGAATCACGTTTTTTTTTTTTGCCTGACTATAATATGACAATTTTTTGACGTTTTTTTATGCCTTACTATACTATGACGTTTTAATTTCATTTTTATGCCTTACTATACTATTAGGTTTTTGTGACATTTTTAGGCCTTCCTGTACTATAGCGTTTTTATTACATTTTTATGCCTTACTATACTCTAAGGTTTTTGTGACATTTTTATGCCTTCCTATACTATGACATTTTTATGATGTTTTTTATGCCTTCCTATACTATGACTTGTTTATGACTTTTTTTATGCCTAACTATAATATGACATTTTTGTGACTTTTTTTATGACTTACTGTACTATGAGGTTTTTTTTTACATTTTTATGCCTTCCTGTACTATGATGTTTTTATGACATTTTTATGCCTTACTATACTATGATGTTTTTATGACAGTTTTTTATGCCTTACTATACTATGATTATTTTATGACTTTTTTTATGCTTTACTATACGATAATGTTTTTATGACTTTTTTTTATGCCTTACTTTACTATGATGATTTTATGACATTTTTATACCTTACTATATTATGACATTTTTATGAGGTTATTTTGGACATTTTTATGATGTTTTTTATGCATTACTATACTGTGCCGTTTTAATTACATTTTTATGCCTTACTATACTATGATGTTTTTATGAGGTTTTTTTGGACGTATTTATAACGTTTTTTATGCCTCACTATAATTTGATGTTTTTGTGATATTTTTTATACCATACCATACCATAACATCTTAATGACGGTTTTTTATGCATTACTATACTATGACATTTTTATGCCTTACTATACTATGACTTTTGAATCACGTTTTTATCCCTTACTATACTATGACTTTTTTATGCCTTACTATACTATGACTTTTGAATCACGTTTTTATGCCTTACTATACTATGAGGTTTTTGTGACATTTAAAGATAGTGACGTTTTCATGATGTTTTTTATGCCTTACTATAACTTTGACGTTTCATGAAATTCTTTATGCCTTACTATATACTACGAAATTTTTATGAAATTTTTTATGCCTTACTATATAATGACATTTTTGTGACTGTTTTTATGCCTTACTATAGTATGATATATTTATGTTTTTTTGTTTTTTTTTATGTTTTTATGACATTTTTATTGCTTACTATATTATGACATTTTTATGACTTTTTTTTTTTTGCCTTACTATACTGTGTCGTTTTTATAACATTTTTATGCCTTACTATACTGTGAAGTTTTTGTGACATTTTTTTATGCCTTACTATACTATGACGTCTTTATGGTCATTTTTGAGCCTTACTAGACTATGACGTTTTTATGATGTTTTTTATGCCTTCCTATACAATGGCTTTTTTATGACTTTTATGACATTTTTATGTCTAAATATAATACGACATTTTTGTGACATGTTTTTATGCCTTACTATACTATGACGATTTTTGACATTTTTATGCCTTATTATACTATGACATTTTTGTGATTTTTTTTACACCTTATTATACTGTGATGTTTTTATGACATTTTTATGCCTTACTATACTATGTCGTTTTTATGACGTTTTTTATGCCTTACTATACTTTGACGTTTTTAGGACATTTTTAGGCGTTACTATACCGTAACGTTTTTATGCCTTACTACACTATAATTTTTTTGACATTTTTTTATGCCTCACTATACTATGACGTTTTTATCACGTTTTTTATGCCTTACTATACTATGACGTTTTTATGAATTTTTTATGCCTTACTATACTATGACGTTTTCATGAAATCTTTTATGCCCTACTATACTATGACGTATTAATGACTTTTTTATGCCTTACTATACTATGACGTTTTCATGAAATCTTTTATGCCCTACTATACTATGATGTTTTTATCACATTTTTTTAGACTTACTATACTATGACGTTTTTATGACGTCTTTTAACGTTTTTATGCCTCACTATGCTATAACTTTTTTATGACTTTTTTATGCCTTACTATACTATGACAATTTTATGACATTTTTTATGCCTCACTATACTATGACGTTTTTATCACGTTTTTTTAGACTTACTATACTATAACAGTTTTATGACATGTTTATGCCTTACTATACTATGACGTTTTCATGTTTTTTATGCCCTACTATACTATGACCTTTTTTTTTTTATGCCTTACTATACTATAACGTTTTTATTATATTTTTTATGCCTTACTATACTATGACGTTTTTGTGAATTTTTTATGCCTTACTATACTATGACGTTTTCATGAAATCTTTTATGCCCTACTATAACATTTTTATGACTTTTTTATGCCTTACTATACTATGTCGTTTTAATGATGTTTTTATGCCTTACTATACTATGACAAGTTTATGACATTTTTTATGCCTTACTATACTATGACGTTTTTATCACGTTTTTATGCCTTACTATACTATGACGTTTTTATGAATTTTTTATGCCTTACTATACTATGACGTTTTCATGAAATCTTTTATGCCCTACTATACTATGATGTTTATATCACGTTTTTTTAGACTTACTATACTACGAAATTTTTATGAAATTTTTTATGCCTTACTATATAATGACATTTTTGTGACTGTTTTTATGCCTTACTATAGTATGATATATTTATGTTTTTTTGTTTTTTTTTATGTTTTTATGACATTTTTATTGCTTACTATATTATGACATTTTTATGACTTTTTTTTTTTTGCCTTACTATACTGTGTCGTTTTTATAACATTTTTATGCCTTACTATACTGTGAAGTTTTTGTGACATTTTTTTATGCCTTACTATACTATGACGTCTTTATGGTCATTTTTGAGCCTTACTAGACTATGACGTTTTTATGATGTTTTTATGCCTTCCTATACAATGGCTTTTTTATGACTTTTATGACATTTTTATGTCTAAATATAATACGACATTTTTGTGACATGTTTTTTATGCCTTACTATACTATGACGATTTTTGACATTTTTTATGCCTTATTATACTATGACATTTTTGTGATTTTTTTTACACCTCATTATACTGTGATGTTTTTATGACATTTTTTATGCCTTACTATACTATGTCGTTTTTATGACGTTTTTATGCCTTACTATACTTTGACGTTTTTAGGACATTTTTAGGCGTTACTATACCGTAACGTTTTTTATGCCTTACTACACTATAATTTTTTTGACATTTTTTTATGCCTCACTATACTATGACGTTTTTATCACGTTTTTTATGCCTTACTATACTATGACGTTTTTATGAATTTTTTATGCCTTACTATACTATGACGTTTTCATGAAATCTTTTATGCCCTACTATACTATGACGTATTAATGACTTTTTTATGCCTTACTATACTATGACGTTTTCATGAAATCTTTTATGCCCTACTATACTATGATGTTTTTATCACATTTTTTTAGACTTACTATACTATGACGTTTTTATGACGTCTTTTAACGTTTTTATGCCTCACTATGCTATAACTTTTTTATGACTTTTTTATGCCTTACTATACTATGACAATTTTATGACATTTTTTATGCCTCACTATACTATGACGTTTTTATCACGTTTTTTTAGACTTACTATACTATAACAGTTTTATGACATGTTTATGCCTTACTATACTATGACGTTTTCATGTTTTTTATGCCCTACTATACTATGACCTTTTTTTTTTTATGCCTTACTATACTATAACGTTTTTATTATATTTTTTATGCCTTACTATACTATGACGTTTTTGTGAATTTTTTATGCCTTACTATACTATGACGTTTTCATGAAATCTTTTATGCCCTACTATAACATTTTTATGACTTTTTTATGCCTTACTATACTATGTCGTTTTAATGATGTTTTTATGCCTTACTATACTATGACAAGTTTATGACATTTTTTATGCCTTACTATACTATGACGTTTTTATCACGTTTTTTATGCCTTACTATACTATGACGTTTTTATGAATTTTTTATGCCTTACTATACTATGACGTTTTCATGAAATCTTTTATGCCCTACTATACTATGATGTTTATATCACGTTTTTTTAGACTTACTATACTATGACATTTTTATGAATTTTTTATGCCTTACTATACTTTGACGTTTTTATCACGTTTTTAGGCGTTACTATACCGTAACGTTTTTATGATGTCTTTTAACGTTTTTATGCCTTACTATACTATAATATTTTTATGACATTTTTTTATGCCTTACTATACTATGACGTTTTTATGAATTTTTTATGCCTTATTATACTATGACGTTTTCATGAAATCTTTTATACCCTACTATACTATAACTTTTTTATGACTTTTTTATGCCTTACTATACTATGACAATTTTATGACATCTTTTATGCCTCACTATACTATGACGTTTTTATCACGTTTTTTTAGACTTACTATACTATAACAGTTTTATGACATGTTTATGCCTTACTATACTATAACGTTTTTATTATATTTTTTATGCCTTACTATACTATGATGTTTTTATGAAGTTTTTTATGCCTCACTATACTATGACGTTTTTATCACGTTTTTTATTCCTTACTATACTATGACATTTTTATCACGTTTTTAATGCCTTACTATACTATGACGTTTTTATTATGTTTTTTTAGACTTACTATACTATGACGTTTTTATCACGTTTTTAATGCCTTACTATACTATGACGTTTTTATGAATTTTTTATGCCTTACTATACTATGACGTTTTCATGAAATCTTTTATGCCCTACTATACTATATCAGTTTTATGACATGTTTATGCCTTACTATACTATGACGTTTTCATGTTTTTTATGCCCTACTATACTATGACCTTTTTTTTTTTATGCCTTACTATACTATGACGTTTTCATTATATTTTTTATGCCTTACTATACTATGATGTTTTTATGACGTTTTTATGCCTTACTATACTTTGACGTTTTTAGGACATTTTTAGGCGTTACTATACCGTAACGTTTTTATGACGTTTTTATCACGTTTTTTATGCCTTACTATACTATGACGTTTTTGTGAATTTTTTATGCCTTACTATACTATGACGTTTTCATGAAATCTTTTATGCCCTACTATACTATGATGTTTTTATCACGTTTTTTTAGACTTACTATACTATGACGTTTTTATGAATTTTTTATGCCTTACTATACTATGACATTTTTATCACGTTTTTTATGCCTTACTATACTATGACGTTTTTATGAATTTTTTATGCCTTACTATACTATGACGTTTTCATGAAATCTTTTATGCCCTACTATACTATAACATTTTTATGACTTTTTTATGCCTTACTATACTATGACAAGTTTATGACATTTTTTATGCCTTACTATACTATGACGTTTTTATCACGTTTTTTTATGCCTTACTATACTATGACGTTTTTATGAATTTTTTATGCCTTACTATACTATGACGTTTTCATGAAATCTTTTATGCCCTACTATACTATGACATTTTTATCATGTTTTTTATGCCTTACTATACTATGACGTTTTTATGAATTTTTTATGCCTTACTATACTATGCCGTTTTCATGAAATCTTTTATGCCCTACTATACTATAACATTTTTATTATATTTTTTATGCCTTACTATACTATGACAATTTTATGACATTTTTTATGCCTTACTATAGTATGACATTTTTATGACTTTTTTTATGTCTTACTGTAGTATGACATTTTTATGACTTTTTTTTATATGTTTTTATGACGTTATTATGCCTTATTTTTCAATTATGTTTTTAGGACATTTTTTATGCCTTACTATACTTTAACATTTTTGTGACGTTTTTTATGCCTTAATATTCTACGACATTTTTATGAGATTTTTTTAAACGTTTTTATGACTTTTTTATGCCTTACTATACTATGACGTTTTAATGGCGGTTTTTATGCCTTACTATACTATGATGTGTTTTTGTGACATGTTTTTATACCTTACTATACTTTGATGTTTTTGTGACATGTTTTTATACCTTACTATACTATGATGTTTTTGTGACATTTTTCATGCCTTACCACACTATGACATTTTTATGAGTTTTTTTTCCCGCCTTACTATACTGTGTCGTTTTTATGACATTTTTTATGCCTTACTATATTATGATATTTTTATGACATATTTTATGCCTTACTATACTATGGTGTTTTTATGACTTTTTTTACGCTTAACTATACGTTGATGTTTTTATCACGTTTTTTTAGACTTACTATACTATAACAGTTTTATGACATGTTTATGCCTTACTATACTATGACAATTTTATGACATCTTTTATGCCTCACTATACTATGACGTTTTTATCACGTTTTTTTAGACTTACTATACTATAACAGTTTTATGACATGTTTATGCCTTACTATACTATGACGTTTTTATGAATTTTTTATGCCTTACTATACTATGATGTTTTTATGAAGTTTTTTATGCCTCACTATACTATGACGTTTTTATCACGTTTTTTATGCCTTACTATACTATGACATTTTTATCACGTTTTTAATGCCTTACTATACTATGACGTTTTTATTATGTTTTTTTAGACTTACTATACTATGACGTTTTTATCACGTTTTTAATGCCTTACTATACTATGACGTTTTTATGAATTTTTTATGCCTTACTATACTATGACGTTTTCATGAAATCTTTTATGCCCTACTATACTATATCAGTTTTATGACATGTTTATGCCTTACTATACTATGACGTTTTCATGTTTTTTATGCCCTACTATACTATGACCTTTTTTTTTTTATGCCTTACTATACTATGACGTTTTCATTATATTTTTTATGCCTTACTATACTATGATGTTTTTATGACGTTTTTTATGCCTTACTATACTTTGACGTTTTTAGGACATTTTTAGGCGTTACTATACCGTAACGTTTTTATGACGTTTTTATCACGTTTTTTATGCCTTACTATACTATGACGTTTTTGTGAATTTTTTATGCCTTACTATACTATGACGTTTTCATGAAATCTTTTATGCCCTACTATACTATGATGTTTTTATCACGTTTTTTTAGACTTACTATACTATGACGTTTTTATGAATTTTTTATGCCTTACTATACTATGACATTTTTATCACGTTTTTTATGCCTTACTATACTATGACGTTTTTATGAATTTTTTATGCCTTACTATACTATGACGTTTTCATGAAATCTTTTATGCCCTACTATACTATAACATTTTTATGACTTTTTTATGCCTTACTATACTATGACAAGTTTATGACATTTTTTATGCCTTACTATACTATGACGTTTTTATCACGTTTTTTTATGCCTTACTATACAATGACGTTTTTATGAATTTTTTATGCCTTACTATACTATGACGTTTTCATGAAATCTTTTATGCCCTACTATACTATGACATTTTTATCATGTTTTTTATGCCTTACTATACTATGACGTTTTTATGACTTTTTTATGCCTTACTATACTATGACAAGTTTATGACATTTTTTATGCCTTACTATACTATGACGTTTTTATCACGTTTTTTTATGCCTTACTATACTATGACGTTTTTATGAATTTTTTATGCCTTACTATACTATGACGTTTTCATGAAATCTTTTATGCCCTACTATACTATGACATTTTTATCATGTTTTTTATGCCTTACTATACTATGACGTTTTTATGAATTTTTTATGCCTTACTATACTATGCCGTTTTCATGAAATCTTTTATGCCCTACTATACTATAACATTTTTATTATATTTTTTATGCCTTACTATACTATGACAATTTTATGACATTTTTTATGCCTTACTATAGTATGACATTTTTATGACTTTTTTTATGTCTTACTGTAGTATGACATTTTTATGACTTTTTTTTATATGTTTTTATGACGTTATTATGCCTTATTTTTCAATTATGTTTTTAGGACATTTTTATGCCTTACTATACTTTAACATTTTTGTGACGTTTTTTATGCCTTAATATTCTACGACATTTTTATGAGATTTTTTTAAACGTTTTTATGACTTTTTTATGCCTTACTATACTATGACGTTTTAATGGCGGTTTTTATGCCTTACTATACTATGATGTGTTTTTGTGACATGTTTTTATACCTTACTATACTTTGATGTTTTTGTGACATGTTTTTATACCTTACTATACTATGATGTTTTTGTGACATTTTTCATGCCTTACCACACTATGACATTTTTATGAGTTTTTTTTCCCGCCTTACTATACTGTGTCGTTTTTATGACATTTTTATGCCTTACTATATTATGATATTTTTATGACATATTTTATGCCTTACTATACTATGGTGTTTTTATGACTTTTTTTACGCTTAACTATACGTTGATGTTTTTATCACGTTTTTTTAGACTTACTATACTATAACAGTTTTATGACATGTTTATGCCTTACTATACTATGACAATTTTATGACATCTTTTATGCCTCACTATACTATGACGTTTTTATCACGTTTTTTTAGACTTACTATACTATAACAGTTTTATGACATGTTTATGCCTTACTATACTATAAAGTTTTTATTATATTTTTTATGCCTTACTATACTATGATGTTTTTATGAAGTTTTTTATGCCTCACTATACTATGACGTTTTTATCACGTTTTTTATGCCTTACTATACTATGACATTTTTATCACGTTTTTAATGCCTTACTATACTATGACGTTTTTATTATGTTTTTTTAGACTTACTATACTATGACGTTTTTATCACGTTTTTAATGCCTTACTATACTATGACGTTTTTATGAATTTTTTATGCCTTACTATACTATGACGTTTTCATGAAATCTTTTATGCCCTACTATACTATATCAGTTTTATGACATGTTTATGCCTTACTATACTATGACCTTTTTTTTTTTATGCCTTACTATACTATGACGTTTTCATTATATTTTTTATGCCTTACTATACTATGATGTTTTTATGACGTTTTTTATGCCTTACTATACTTTGACGTTTTTAGGACATTTTTAGGCGTTACTATACCGTAACGTTTTTATCACGTTTTTATCACGTTTTTTATGCCTTACTATACTATGACGTTTTTGTGAATTTTTTATGCCTTACTATACTATGACGTTTTCATGAAATCTTTTATGCCCTACTATACTATGATGTTTTTATCACGTTTTTTTAGACTTACTATACTATGACGTTTTTATGAATTTTTTATGCCTTACTATACTATGACATTTTTATCACGTTTTTTATGCCTTACTATACTATGACGTTTTTATGAATTTTTTATGCCTTACTATACTATGACGTTTTCATGAAATCTTTTATGCCCTACTATACTATAACATTTTTATGACTTTTTTATGCCTTACTATACTATGACAAGTTTATGACATTTTTTATGCCTTACTATAGTATGACATTTTTATGACTTTTTTTATGTCTTACTGTAGTATGACATTTTTATGACTTTTTTTTATATGTTTTTATGACGTTATTATGCCTTATTTTTCAATGATGTTTTTAGGACATTTTTATGCCTTACTATACTTTAACATTTTTGTGACGTTTTTTATGCCTTAATATTCTACGACATTTTTATGAGATTTTTTTAAATGTTTTTATGACTTTTTTATGCCTTACTATACTATGACGTTTTAATGGCGGTTTTTATGCCTTACTATACTATGATGTGTTTTTGTGACATGTTTTTATACCTTACTATACTATGATGTTTTTGTGACATGTTTTTATACCTTACTATACTATGATGTTTTTGTGACATTTTTCATGCCTTACCACACTATGACATTTTTATGAGTTTTTTTTCCCGCCTTACTATACTGTGTCGTTTTTATGACATTTTTATGCCTTACTATATTATGATATTTTTATGACATATTTTATGCCTTACTATACTATGGTGTTTTTATGACTTTTTTTACGCTTAACTATACGTTGATGTTTTTATGACATACTTTATGCCTAACTATACTATGACATTTTTATGAGATTTTTATGCCTTACTATACTACGATGTTCTCATGATGTTTTGTAATGTTTTTTATGCCTTCCTACACCCTGATGTTTTCATGACTTTTTTTATGCCTTACTATACTATGACATTTTTATGAGGTTTTTTTTTAATCTTTTTTTGCCTTACTATACTGTGTCCTTTTTATGACATTTTTATGCTTTACTATACTATGATATTTTTATGACATATTTTAAGCCTTACTATTCTATGATATTTTTATGACATATTTTATGCCTTACTATACTATGGTGTTTTTATGACTTTTTTTACGCTTAACTATACGTTGATGTTTTTATGAGTTTTTTTTTTTTGCCTTACTATACTGTCGTTTTTATGAAATTTTTATGCCTTACTATACTACGATGTTGTCATGATGTTTTTATGCCTTAATATACTATGACATATTTGTGAAGTTTTTATGATATATTTTATGCCTTTTTATATATGACATTTTTATGAGTTTTTTTTTGGCCTCTCTATACTGAGGTTTTTATGACATTTTTATGCCTTATTACATTATGACATTTTTATGACGTACTTTATGCCTTACTAAGCTATGATGTTTTTATTAAATTTTTATGCATTACTATACTATAATGTTTTTATGGCGTTTTTTAATGTTTTTATCCCTTACTAAACTATGACGTATGGCTTACTATACTATGACATTTGTATGCCTTACTATAAGTTATGACATTTTTATGCCTTGGTATAGTTTGATGTTTTTATGATTTATTATTAATACTAATAATAATAAATGTATCTATAAAGTACTTTTGATACAAAGTGCTTTGAAATAAAAGAAAGATTTCCCATAGTACTATAAAATGTAGGTAGATCAACAGACAATAAAAAATAGACAATAAAATCAAGTCAAGTCAATTTTTATTTGTATGGCGACAATTCATAAGAGAAGTTATATCAAGGCACTTTCTAAATAGTACAGGTCTCAACCTACTCTTTATAACATTATTTACAGAGACCCAACAATTCCTACCAAAAGCAAGCACTAGGTAACAGTGGCAAGGACCTGGAGCAGAACCGTACACAGGGTGAGCGGTTATCTGGCTCGATCGGTTGGGTTGGGAGAGATATAGGGAGAGAGAGAGAGAGAAGGAGAGAGAGAGAGAGAGAGAGTGCAAGTAAGAGAAAGAGAGAGAGAGCGCAGTGGAAAAAGAACAAGAACATATAATGATAGTAATATTAATAATAGTGATAGTAGCAACAGTAACAGGTAAGCAGCAGGCATCAGGTGCCAAAGGGCCATGGGGGCAGTAGGTAGTTTGTAGTTGCAGATCCAGACTCTACAGCTCTGGAGGTGGGAGGACCTGCAGACAGTAACAAGAGGAGAGAAAGATGAGAGGGGGCAGTAAAGAGATAGAGAAGGAGAAGGGAAAGAGAGTGGCACAAATTGTTGTTGCTCATATGCTTGAGGGAATTTTTTTTGTGACGTTTTTTATGCCTTACTATACTATGATGTTTTTGTGACATTTTTCATGCCTCACTATACTTATACATTTTGATGACGTTTTACATGCCTTAACACACTATGACCTTTTTATGAGTTTTTTATACCTTACTATACTATGACATTTTAATTAGGTTTTTTTGGATACTTTTATGACGTTTTTTATGACGTTTTTTATGCCTTACTATACTGTGTCGTTTTTTATGAGGTTTTTTAAACGTTTTTATAACATTTTTAAGCCACACTATGCTATGACGTTTTAATGACGGTTGTTATGCCTTACTATACTATGATGTTTTTATCACTTTTTATGCCTTACTATACTATGACGTTTTTTATGACATTTTTTTATGCCTCACTATACTATGACGTTTTTATGAATTTTTTTATGCCTTGCTATACTATGACGTTTTCATGAAATCTTTTATGCCCTACTATACTATAACATTTTTATGACTTTTTTATGCCTCACTATACTATGACGTTTTTATCACGTTTTTATGCCTCACTATACTATGACGTTTTTATGAATTTTTTATGCCTTGCTATACTATGACGTTTTCATGAAATCTTTTATGCCCTACTATACTATAACATTTTTATGACTTTTTTATGCCTCACTATACTATGACGTTTTTATCACGTTTTTTATGCCTTACTATACTATGACGTTTTTATGAATTTTTTATGCCTTGCTATACTATGACGTTTTCATGAAATCTTTTATGCCCTACTATACTATAACATTTTTATGACTTTTTTATGCCTCACTATACTATGACGTTTTTATGACGTTTTTATCACGTTTTTTATGCCTTACTATACTATGACGTTTTTATGAATTTTTTATGCCTTGCTATACTATGACGTTTTCATGAAATCTTTTATGCCCTACTATACTATAACATTTTTATGACTTTTTTATGCCTCACTATACTATGACGTTTTTATCACATTTTTTATGCCTTACTATACTATGACGTTTTTATGAATTTTTTATGCCTTGCTATACTATGACGTTTTCATGAATTCTTTTATGCCCTTCTGTACTATAACATTTTTTATGACTTTTTTATGCCTCACTATACTATGACGTTTTTATCACGTTTTTTATGCCTTACTATACTATGACGTTTTTATGAATTTTTTATGCCTTGCTATACTATGACGTTTTCATGAAATCTTTTATGCCCTACTATACTATAACATTTTTATGACTTTTTTATGCCTCACTATACTATGACGTTTTTATCACGTTTTTTATGCCTTACTATACTATGATGTTTTTATGAATTTTTTATGCCTTGCTATACTATGACGTTTTCATGAAATCTTTTATGCCCTACTATACTATAACATTTTTTATGACTTTTTTATGCCTCACTATACTATGACGTTTTTATCACGTTTTTTATGCCTTACTATACTATGACGTTTTTATGAATTTTTTATGCCTTGCTATACTATGACGTTTTCATGAAATCTTTTATGCCCTACTATACTATAACATTTTTATGACTTTTTTATGCCTCACTATACTATGACGTTTTTATCACGTTTTTTATGCCTTACTATACTATGACGTTTTTATGAATTTTTTATGCCTTGCTATACTATGACGTTTTCATGAAATCTTTTATGCCCTACTATACTATAACATTTTTATGACTTTTTTATGCCTCACTATACTATGACGTTTTTATCACATTTTTATGCCTTACTATACTATGACGTTTTTATGAATTTTTTATGCCTTGCTATACTATGACGTTTTCATGAATTCTTTTATGCCCTTCTGTACTATAACATTTTTATGACTTTTTTATGCCTCACTATACTATGACGTTTTTATCACGTTTTTTATGCCTTACTATACTATGACGTTTTTATGAATTTTTTATGCCTTGCTATACTATGACGTTTTCATGAAATCTTTTATGCCCTACTATACTATAACATTTTTATGACTTTTTTATGCCTCACTATACTATGACGTTTTTATCACGTTTTTTATGCCTTACTATACTATGATGTTTTTATGAATTTTTTATGCCTTGCTATACTATGACGTTTTCATGAAATCTTTTATGCCCTACTATACTATAACATTTTTATGACTTTTTTATGCCTCACTATACTATGACGTTTTTATCACGTTTTTTATGCCTTACTATACTATGACGTTTTTATGAATTTTTTATGCCTTGCTATACTATGACGTTTTCTTGAAATCTTTTATGCCCTACTATACTATAACATTTTTATGACTTTTTTATGCCTCACTATACTATGACGTTTTTATCACATTTTTTATGCCTTACTATACTATGACGTTTTTATGAATTTTTTATGCCTTGCTATACTATGATGTTTTCATGAAATCTTTTATGCCCTACTATACTATTACATTTTTATGACATTTTTATGCCTCACTATAGTATGACGTTTTTTATGCCTTACTATACTATGACCTTTTTATTATGTTTTGTATGCCTGAGGTTTTTTTATACCTTACTATACTATGACGTTTTTAGGACATTTTTATGCCTTACTAAGCTATGACATTTTTATGAATTTTTTTTTTTTGCCTTACTATACTATCACATTTTTATGACGTTTTTATGCCTCACTATACCATAATGTTTTTATGACGTTTTTTAACATTTTTATCACTATACTATGATGTTTTTATCACGTTCTTTATACCTTACTATACTTTGACGTTTTTATGACATTTTTAGGCGTTACTATACTATGACGTTTTTATTACGTTTTTTATTCCTTACTATACTATGACGTTTTCATGAATTTTTTATGCCTTACTATACTATGATGTTTTCATGAAATTTTTTAAGCCCTACTATACTATTACATTTTTATGACTTTTTTATGCCTTACTGTACTATGACATTCTTAAGACATTTTTATGCCTTACTATACTATGCTGTTTTTGTCACGTTTTTTATGCCTTTCTATTCTATGACGTTTTTATGATTTTTTTTATGCCTTACTATACTATGACGTTTTTATCACGTTTTTCATGCCTTACTATATGACATTTTTATTACTTTTTTTATGCCTTACTATAGTGTGACTTTTTTTTTTATGCCTTACTATACTATTATGTTTTTTATGCCTTACTATACTATGACATTTTCGTGAATTTTTTATGCCTTGCTATTCTATTATGTTTTTATGACGTTTTTATGCTTTACTATACTATAACGTTTTTATGGCATTTTTATTATTTACTATACTATGACATTTTTGTGATTTTTTTTACACCTTACTATACTATAACGTCTTTTTGACGTTTTTTAACTTCTTTATGCCTTACTATACTATATTGTTTCATGTAGTTTTTTAACGTTTTTATGCCTCACTATACTATGACCTTTTTATGACTTTTTCTTATGCCTTACTATACTATAACGTGTTTATGACATTTTTATGCCTTACTATACTATCACGTTTTTTTTTACATCTACTACTCGATGACGTTTTTATGATGTTTTTAATGCCTTACTTTACTATGACTTATGATATATATTTGACATATATGTCCGTATATCAAAGGTCATGTTTCCATAAGAGGATATATTATTATGACATATATACAGTACATTCTCTGGTTATATGAAGATTTAAGTTTTTAACATATATGAAATACTAACTAATACTAAAATGCAACTTTATTAAAACAACATGCTACTTAAAATTACATGTTTACATATAACAATTTTTTTTTAATTTAAACATGCAAGTCTATCTTTTATATTTACATATATAATATGAATATATACTGACAGGCTTTCGGGCAGATATATTGTATATTTATGTATCATATGTCTATAATAAAAACAGCCATACTAAAATACATCTTCCTATTAGCTAGGTATATACGTCAATATATGATATTTTTCCAATTTCTAACAGATATCATATGTAATTTTCAAATACATAGGCTATACTTTACATACATATATGATTTTACTTCATATGTACATATGTTTCACATTTGAAAATTCAAAACATTTTCAAGTATTACACTTGCATACGGGCATTCTTGAATTAAAATTCAGATCTTATATGTTAATAAACCCTTTGGTTGACAGCATTAAAAAGCCAGTCTCTTTATTTTGGATGAGTGGCAGGGTTGTTGCGTCCCTACCAATGTTGAGACCAAACGTACATCCTTGGCAGTTAGCATCTTTTATTTATTTATGCTTTTTGTTAGCTCACAACTGGCAGTGGCTGACACAGTGTTAGGGGTTATGCTAATGCAAAGGAAAGTAGTTGGAAGTAAGGAAGCCAGTCCTGGATGCTAAGGTAACATTAGCAGCTACTTTGGGAATTTGTGGAAGATTCAGCAACCCTAAGCAACATGTCTCAAGATTGCATTGTGTAAACATATAAGTCCTCATCCTGAAAGACTTTCCTCTTGTAACCTTAAAAGCAAAAACTGTATGAAAAAGTACAGGCAGCCAAATTATGTTAGAAAGAAAGTGATGTGAGAATGGAAAGATTACTTTTGTACATCTCCACTTCTCTTCTTCGTGTTCTTCCTCATAACATTTCCCTGCCTTGTTTTTCTCTTAGTGTCAAAACATACAGTTCTAGAGATGTTGTACACTTCACTGATACTTTTCATGAGCTCTGCTGATTTATATTAGATGTCTGGAGAGGATAAAATTATTCTGGTATCAGTTCCACATCATTGTGACAGTTCTGTTCCTTAAAAGTGTCTCTATAGTACTTATTGGTGACCCACACTTGCAGTCAGTGTGCAGCATCTCTTTTGACCAAGCTGTCCTAAAGATTGAGTGCTTCTATTTGGATGAAACAATCCAGAAGAGGTTTTGGATAAGCCACAGGAGAGAGTGTATCAGAGGAGCTCTTCATCATCCCCTACAGCCAATTTCACAGGTTAATGGATTTTAAAAAAAATACACTGAGGACTTTGAGGAGTTGAAGGTTGCAGTTTACAGTGCTTTTTTTTTTAAAATTGATGGTTGGAGATAAAAACATTGGTGTCAGAATGTGTGCATATGTTCCCATACATCATTTTGCATAGACAGTGGCAGAAATGATGGAATAACCCTTGTTGAAATAGCTTATACAGTCCACCAAATGAAAATGTCAAAACTTCAGACAGTTGTGAACAATCTCTTTCTGAAGAATAAATTCCCGTTGCGAGTCCATGCAAGTAAATGTAGACTGACAACAGAGGCTCAGTGCAGAAGAAGTGAGTTTTGTTGAGGCAGTTTTTACAGTAATATGACTATAAGCAACAAAAGCGGGCCCCTTTGATGCCTAGTGACTGCACTATGATTGATTATATAAACTATTAACATAACATTCTCTGGGAAGAGATCATAATCAAAAGTTGATGCAGCTCAATTTTTTTTTTTTTTTTTTTTAAGGTGTACAATGTTGACTCTTTGATCCATGAATATGATCCATGCACCAAAACATCTCCATCTAAATGATCCCTTGTATTATCATTAATATTAAGCTGTCACATCTCTTCTGTCTTCGCCTTTGATATTTATCATTCTTTCATGCTGATGGAAGCCCATTAGCTGCAGATGGTTTCAGGTTGACATGTTGACTTAATTGGATATGCTCACACTGTCACTGTCCTTGTCTCTCACATGTCTGCCTTGTCTGAGTTAAGAGATTCTCACTGACAGGGATGTGCAGTGATGGCAGAGGAGGGATAAAACACTATGGGCATACTGTGATGCCATCAGAATAAAATCTTTCTAAAAACAGGTCCTCTTGGTTTTATCAAAGGGTTTGTCCCTTACTTGCATTTAGAATTCAGCTATTGCTACCAGGTCATCATGCAGCCACAGATGGTTGCTCAGTGACAAGATCTAATGTCAAGGCTTCCAACTGTTATTTTCAAAACTGACTTTGGAATAACGATGGATCAGATCCCTGTGTAATATCAGAGGTTTTGCTCCCAGTGACGAAGCATCAGAGAAGTATCATCCGCCCATGCAGGTCTACTCAGCTCTGCAGAGCATTTCAGAGTCTTTGGATTCATTGTTTTGTGATTAAGGTTGCAATATTACTCTTTTGGTTGACTCTCTCCACTCTCATCAGCGTTGTTTCCAGATGCAGCTCTTGTAAACTGTTTGCTCGCTGCCCAGCACCAAACAGCAGACAAATAAAGTTGGCCACTTGTTACTGAACATAATGGATCAGCAGCTAGTAGTAGTAGCAGCTAAAAGCCAAGGTATTTATTAGTTAGTGGAGACAATGTCCATGCTGTGGACCAATGCCCCCAGAAGACTGAAAAATCTGCTTGGAAGACATGTTCCATGTGTGCACAGTAAATCATTGTCTACATCTTTGACGCATACACAAATATTTCAAAAGCATTTCTTTTCTTTTTTTTATTTCTTTACAGGGCCCCACCTCATCTTGGTGACTGACAGATGTAGTGACTAGTTACTCTCAGATTACAATTTTTCATACCTTTCCTGTCCAGTGAAAACCATATATCTCAAAATGTGTTGATTTTGTGAATGTTTGTGATAAACTGAAGCATTAATTGTATCTTTATGGTTTGAGAACATTCTCCTACTCCTTGATCTAAATAAGCTATTTAACTTTCCTTTGGAGTAGCTGGAAATGCATTGTCACTAAGCTGAAAACAGGGCTCATGAAAAGTGGACTTTTTGGAGATGTGTGGTTCTCACAGGACAGCAACACTACAAACATATGATGGTCTTATAGAATATGGTGCATTGCTGTGGATTAAGCTACCCAGCAGTATATAAAGTAGTTCAAATGAATGCTTTACTTTAATTCATCAATTTAATTTCACTCAAGTAGAGAGAAGAGCTTGTTCTTGTGCTTCTTTTTGTGCTCTCCTCTCTCTTTGTTTCTCTCTTCGCCTCATATCATCCTTGATGAGCTGTAGAAGCTCATCTTCTCCCTCCCTCTCTCTCTCTGGCTGGCTTTCCTTTTCCTTCTCCTGGTCATCCACAGCCACACTTGGCCCTGGTGTGCCCTCAGGGATGGAGGAAATTATGATGGTAGGGGGGTGGGTGAGTGGTGGTATCCCTTTGTCCCCAACATCTCATCCATGAGGACAAACCAAGTTGCAGCAGGGGGTTTCCCACTCAATCCCTCTCCTGACCCTGGACACTTGCAATTCTAAAGCAGAAGAAATCCATTATGGCAGTCAAAAAAACAGCAGCAAAACAAATTTCAGCTGAAGTGTGTTCACGAACTTGCATGATTAAAACAAAAACATTTTCAATTTAAAATCACCTTGTATTTTTTAACAAGGTTTTTCTTTTGTTTTCGTTTTTTCTTTTGTTTATTGCCTTCCTCAGCAGACCCATTTTCTCAAGAATTTTCCTAATCACAGAGAAAGCAAGCGAAAAGGGGAACGCTTAGCATGTTAACAAAGGGATGGAAACACAGGAGGACTAGAAAAGGTGACAGACACAAAATCTCCTAGAAATCATTAACCTTGATGTCCCATTTTGAGTTAAAAAAGTAAATATACAAGAAAGTATGACAGCACAAAAAAAAAACCACACACACACACACACACACACACACACACACACACACACACACAACAAAGAAAAAGGGTATTGCCACATCCACTGGTTGTTATATTAGGATGGCAATTTAAGTGTCAAGTGTAAGATGGGCAAATGGCGACACTGAATTACAAATGACCAATTGTTGCCTTACCTCCAAGGTACAACAGCTGACTTTCTGGTCCTGATGAGGCCATCATTGTCCTCCCCACCATTCAATAACCTGAGCAGTACACTCCTTGCTCTCTACAACAAAACAAAAGGTTAGAGTAAGTTTTGCATCACACCCACAACAAAAAGGAGCTAAAATAGTAAATAATTAAGTACAGGTTAGCCGTACAATCAATCCCAACATTTGTACTGGACTTTAAAAGTGATATTCAACTGTCTGAAAACCAAGCAGAATTCACAACCTGTCTAAATTTGTTCAACCTGATCCATTTATGTACATAATAATATAGTATCAATAAGTAATAAGTATAAATTATAGTACAGCTACAGTCTGTACAGGTGAGATATCAACCTTTAAACCTATCTAAGTTTGAAAGTGAAGGCTTTCCTACTTCAAGTGGTCTGAGAGCAAACTATACATCTATACCTCCTCTTGGCTTTTGAAAATCTAGTCCATGACAGGAGACTTCCTATTAACGTTCCTATTGACTGTTCTACAAATGCAGATTCATATGCACATCCCTTCAGGTGGATACAGGTGAATATCCGTGAAGCATTTAAGAGATTGAGAGCACTTGTCGTACTTCTCCTGGACAGGTAACAGGCAGCTTATTTAATTTTTACTGTAATATCTAAATGTAAAGTAAATATCAAAGGTTGGTTGTGTAGGTACATTTACCATGAAAGCACGTGATGAGTGGCTATGCTGAATGTTGCTAATAGTTTAGCCTTCTGCAAACCATAGCCAAAGGCACACGGCTGAGGCTGTATTGTGAGCGTGCATGAAGCGAATGCATGTCTCTTGGGGGGATCACTGCAGGAGGGCAGCTGTATTTTCAAATTCTGGCTTTTTTTTTTCCTTCCTAGATTTTTGTCTACCCCAGTTTTAATTGCAATGGCTGTTTATATGCCAGATGCGTGCAGCCGAGCTGCAGTAAGTGCAGCGGATACAAGTAGCTAGCTCATTAGCTCACGTCATGAAGGTGAAGTTACTCAACACATGACTATTTTAACGAAGATTTTAGTTTTAAGGCCCCCTTGGTATTTTTACATTTGCATCATTAGTTATTTGATTAAGTTGCAACCATGTAGGCCATCTTACATTTAAAAAGTGTCAAAGTGTATTCATTGCCCAGGAAAAGAAGGGCACATTTCTCAGGAGAAGGCAATAGAAGGAGCCTTTGAAATGGGGCAGCCCATTGTGATGCAATTGGTGTTAAAATGCAGCATACGAAGATTGCGGTCCCGGAATTGAGACACAGCTACGGTCTGCAAGTGCTGGCAGCATTGTGGTAAAATGTAATCAAATTAATGGACAAACATTGTGATGAGAACGTCCTTCCTTTGCAAGGTTGCCCTCATTTTTTTCCCCTCTCAATTTATTTCAAGACATGGACAGCAAGCTCCCTTAGAGAAGAGTCGATGCTGTTATCCTCAGGCTGCAGCGCCCCACACAGTTTCACATCAATACCTTCTCTCATCTACCTTTGATGTCCCATAAATAGCAGAGCCTCTCATTCTGATCATAATGAACCTGGTCTTGAGGATTCTTCCTGCCTGCTGCGTTTCTCACTCTATTGACTCTGACTGAAATAGAACTGAATATAGATTTCTCAGCAGTGTACAGTAGCTTGTGGACAGCTTCTCTCTCCTCTCCAGTTCCAACAAAAAGAACCGCAATGATGATATAATATCACAGTGTAATGTGCACAAGGCGTGGAGAAAAGGCCATCAGGTCACATATGGTTCAGTTGGCTTAGAACCAGTTCTAAATCTGCCGTCCTCTTCTCTTGCAAACACATCCACAGGGTGGAGAACTGGCCACTTTCAACAGCAAGCTGACATTTCACCTGAGCCAATATTAAAATGTCGCCATAATAGGCATACTAGTGTATCATGTATATAATATGGCTTGTGGTCTGTCAAAACTGTGTACACTATTATATTAGTCCTCTACATGTTTTCTGTGAGGGACCACAGAGATCCCCTAAGCCTCCTGTTAAATACTGAATAACATAACACAATAACTGTCTTTGATAAAACCACTCTGGTTTGTAAATGATATTTTCAGGGTTTAATGTTTCTATAGGCCTTTCTCTATCTACAATCTTCTCTGCAGTTGTTTTTTTTCTGGACTTGTGAGATCAGTCAAAGTCCAAGTAATGTTCTACTTCAAAGTCCACACCTAGCCGAGTAGGCTATGGATCAAATATACGGTGTTCTCACTCTGCCTGTTTTATCGAGAATGCATCAGGAGCTGACTTGTGTGGACTTGTGGCAGTTAAGTGTCCCAGTATTATCCTAAAAGAAGAATTGAATGGTAATCCTGTGGAATCCACTTATTGTAATTGAATTGAAAAACACCTTGATGCATTAATGTATGCTTTGTTTCAGTCAGCCCATCTGCAAGGGGTTGTCTGTCATTTGGATGTTACTCGTTTTTTGTTTGTGTTGCGTGAGAAATTTGTCATTCTGCAGTATAAGTAAATTTGAGTGTAAACAACTTCTATTTCAGTCCCTTTTACTTAAACATGCTACAAATTGACTGTTAGTGAGTGAGTCAGTGGATGATGTGTGAGTGACTAAGCTTGTCATTATGTCTATCTCTGCTCATGTTCGTGAAGTTCATTAATGTATACATGAGTAGAACTTTCTGTACCACTTTCATGTATGCATTCCCTAAGGAAAAGTGACAGTAATATAATACAGAGGCCACTGACTTGCCAAAGCAGCCTTGAATATCCTGATATACACAATGCATAATGCAAATTGTATATTTTTCCATACAGCCTCCACACAGCTGAGCGAAACGCAGTTTCCATGCAGCTTGCTGGATGGCGTGCGCATCAGTCCATTCCCACAGGATGCAAAGGCTATTTCGAGAGAGAGGTCAGGTTAAAGGTGATTCCCCAAGGATACAAATTTGATGTAGGGATATGTGAGGATCATGCATACATGAAAGCAGAAGAGAGGGGAAATATCTACTGTTGAAAAAAGAAGCTTCCAGTACATGTGTTGAAGAAAGGACTAATTAGTTTTCATCTTCAGTTCAGTTTTGAGTTTGTTATCCCTTAGAAGATCTATGAACGGAGGTGTGAAATTGTCAGCGTCCTCCAGACTCTTAAACCTAAATTCGGACTTTTTTTTCCTGTAACTTAACAGCAGACATTATACACTCCTCTCTGGAAATTCTTACTAATCATGACCAGTGAAACTTAATTGCATTTTATTTACTCAAAAAGAAGAGGGATTATTAATGCTAACAGCACAGCCCCCTGGCTTGTTACAGAAGGAAAATAATTATTAACAGAGATTTTGACAGCTCAACAGCAGAGTCACTGCAGATAAACTATTAGAGAAATAGCAGAAAATGTTGGTGTAAATTAATCCTCTCTGCAGACTATAATTCACATTAATGTAGCATAATGTAATTCCTGAACAGTCAAGGAAAATTTGCTCTATTATCTTATTCATCAGGGCAATATGTGCTGTTAGTGCCACAGAGAAAACTGCTTGGGAGTGAGGTGATTTTTAATGCACTGATTCCCAGTGCAAGATAAGATAGGTGGGATTTGTTTAGCGGCACTGTTGTGTGTAGTCATACTGTATGATCATGTGTGCACGTGCCTGTCTATGTGACAATCCAATAATCTGATAAGATGTTCACCTATGTAGTAGCCTGAGGATGATGCCCTATTTTACGTGAGTATAGGTGGGACGCAGTCAACACTCATCTTCTTTCCACCTCTTTTCTGGCTGCTAACACCTCTGCGTGCATCACATTTAAAATGCAAGTGTAGACCCTTAAGTTTGTAAAAGGATTCACAAGGTCACAGTCCAGTCTTGTATGTCTAGCTCAGGCACTGCACACAGCTGCCGCTTTGGGTTTGGCTCCTTGTTCCAAACTCAATCTAAGGTGAAATGTCTTTTACCTTCACAGCTTCCTACACTGTATTCTGTCTAAATCCAAAAATTCATCTCTTCAAGAAAAAAATCTCCGACCTCCTCTAACTTTCCTGCAGTAAATCACGTGTCATTTCCTTGCCTTACAAAAGCTCTAATTTTAAGTGCATATTTCTGTGGATAAATACGAAAAATGCTTCTCCCCTTTTTGAGAATATTCTGGGTTCAGATCCAAGGTGAGACAGGCAGCACAGATGAAGCTGTGTGCACTCTTTGCATCAAGAAAGTGGTGAAAAAAGCAGGTAACACATTAATCTGCAAATACCTCTGCATCTGAAGGAACACTCGGCACAACGGGATAACAGTCACCCGGCAACGCTCCCACAGTAAATATGCTTGTCTTCTTGGCTAAAAACCTAGATGATTAGGTTAGGGCTAGATCTACAGTATATGTGCTAAACCAAAGGCTGAGTGATTGCTCTTTGGATAGTGTAGACTTGTAGGCTAAGGATTTAACTAGGCTAAATTATTCAGCCTTTTATCATTTGAGTAGGCATGTTTTTGTGTTTTGTCCAGCCAAAACTCCCACAATTGCCTTCAGAAGGTCTAGCTTAAATTATTTCTATTTGATTTACTCCTGATGCTTTTTTAATTAAAAGGGTAGCACGGGAGAGTGTGTCTATACTGTCCATTTTTTTATTTTTATTTCATACATTCAGCTCTGAATATATGTGAACAACATTCTGCAATAAATGTATGTGAAACATAGAAGTTTCAAATATGCCTTTACTGATGGAAAAGGAAGATTGAAAATTAAACGTCTAAACTACTAAAACTAGAACTTATTTGGAAGTTTGACTGGAGATCTGGTCAACAACATTAAATGGCATTTTGTTCATGTCTCAAGTTTAAAGTTTAGACCAACATGTTTCAGGAGGTTTAACTCTCAATAATCTGCTTCCTCAACACGGTCTTGGTGTGGTGTGATCAGATTTGATTGGCAGTAACCAAACAACACACCTATTTTAATCAGATTGTAACTGATTGATCTTTATTGGTGTAAGGACATGTGTCACAACACCTTTTTCCAACTGAACCCACTCACTTCAAAACAAAGAAGAGCACAGAGAAAACAAGAAATCTCTCATATGAAATAACCAGAGCTGTTTTAATTCTGGCAGAAAATGTTGCGTTCATGTAGGAGCCTTGTATCTAAGTTCATAGCAGACAAAATTTGAAGTATGCGGGAAGGAAGTGAAGGACATAAGGCTAATCTAGTTTGGCTTGCTTGTTTGGCCCACACAAACACTAACACGATCAACATTTGCAGCTGCAGCTGTTACACAGCTCATAGAGGAAATTCTTGTACTTTAATATCCAATGATTTTCATCAGAAATGCTTCTTTTTTTCCTTCAGATCAGTTTAGAGTGATTGTATTGTAGACATCCCCACACTTCCCACACTTGGTGGAGTGTTTTCTGCTGCCAGAGGACACTGGCAGCAGAAGACAGTTTACAGTAAACATGCTCTGCAGGAAAAGACTGGAAACAGAAAGCAAAGAGAAAAATTGAGAAAATATCCGAGAATTGCTGAGTATAGGCTGCAGATTAAAGCTGTTACCATAAACAAATCATTTTTACCAGTTTTCAAACACAGTTTCTGACTACATGTAAATTGTAAGAGATAGGAATTAAAGTTTCATCTGTGATGAAACTGTTCATCTTGGGGGTTAAAGCTACTGGATACAACCTGCAAAAAAAAAAACCCCACTACGCTTCCGGTAAGTGTGTGTCATCCTAGGTTCCCGTGTTACGGAGGGTGAGTAACTTCACCAATATGGGACAAAACTTTGTCCTAAAACTTTGGCTTTGACCCATCTGTAGACAAAGTGAAATATGATGCGACTGAAAAATGAGTCTGGCAAACACAGACTCCACGCAACATTAGCCTGGAGCATTACTGTTTACTTTGCTCCAAAAGCTTCAAATAATGATTTATTGAAATAATCTGTGGACATCTGCAAGCATGACTGAAGATCTGGGATAACACTGGTTCTCTTATTTGATTCAGAAGAAATTTTTTTTGTTCATTTTAATAGGGATTCTTTGTCACGCAGTCAAGCAATTATCATCCTTCGTAATGAGCTGCAGATACTTCACATTGTTTGGGAATATTTACCAATGTCATTTGTATAATTTATTGATTAATTTCTAACGTATGCCCTCCAGAAACCATGTCATAGCTTGTGTGTTCATGTGTGTACATGATATGTTGTGTGTCTCCGCCTTAGGTCTGTCTTCACTCCATCTTCTCTCTGACCAGCACGTGTCAGCTGGGAAGAGCCTGTTGTTAACCACCGCTGTTGGAGCATGGAATCTGCCACAGGCCAGAAGATGCATGCGGCATCACCAATGAGCTAACACTGATGATTATAATGCAGTTCAGGACATATTATGGCATAATATGGAAAAGTGTGTCACAAAAAGAGGTTACACAGAATCTGATGGTTACAAATGTCAGATGCAGTCTGGAATGTATAAGTGAGGAGCCAGGAAACACTCAGTAAGAGAGATTAATAAAAAAGAATCACCTTGGTGTAAAAGGTTTGCACGGCTTAAATGCAGGGACGGGCAGAAAAATGAGGAACATTCAAGTTTTGAATCTGGCTCTGTGTTGTCATCTCTACATTGTCTGTATTATTATATTGTGCTTCATGAAGCAAAGACTGCAAGAGTAAAATGCCTTTTAGTTTAGTTGTAGTAATAGCAAGACTTGTGTACAGGCACCAATTACATTTCCTCCTAAATGTATTTGGCAAAACCACTGAATAGTATATAGATGCAATTTTCTAGATGACAGATTTGGGGAAGGAAAAAGGTAACAAAGTGTGGTTTCATGAAAACCTTAACTGAAATGTAGTCTGATCAAAATAACCAATATGATTATAAAACGCAAAACAACTAAAAAGAAAAAAACATAAAAAACCTCAAAAACTCTGCTCTGAATTTATATTTGATCGAAAAGCTCAGACAATAAACAGTGTTTTCAAAGGAGTTTCAGAGTGTTTGGAAGCTTGGATTTTCTTTTCACAGTCATACACAATAACACATTTTTTCCATTGAATCATCCCCCATGTGTCTACCTAGCACTGCTATCATTCTCAAACTGAAGGTCGCCTATTGCAAAGAAAAGACTACACTTGCAGCCGACAAGTCGTTCGAAAGTCAAGGGTAATTTTCTCAGACTGAAGTTGCAGTTTCTACCTACATTTTCATTCATTTTGTTCTCATCCTCACCCGTGGTCCACCTCTGCCCATTCTCCTCCATATAAAGCTGAGTTATGTTTCCTCTGTGTAATGGAGAAAACAAGCTTCAAAGGTCATGTTGTTTGCTTCAATGTTCTGTCACATAATGTGGCTCTCAGGTTGGTCAAATGTCCCCAGTTTGAAACCCTCTAAGTAGGCAGACAGTGTGACTCACTGGGGGCTATAAGCACAGACCACCTTACAGGCGTATTGTCCGGGAGAGAAGGCCGACAGAGATGTATGACAAGAGAAGTTCATCTATACCTCAGCAACAGGTTTATAAAACGTGTGTTTAGGTTTGAGGTTGATCTTAATCAGACAAACTGATCCAGGCAGACCTCGCAGCGATGTTGTTGCACTGTGCAGCGGTGTACTTTAGATTGAATGCACATCCTTAGAGCCAGAGAGTAAGTTCATCACCTGGGCAGCAGCCATAAAAGCTTGTGAAACAACCTCTATACACACCACAGAATGCTTTTCTATCCATCCTTTTTACTGGAATGCTGTTTCTTGGAAAGCTGCTACTCTGAACACATGGGAATATCCCTGACAGACGAAACAGACTTTATATTGATTTATCTCTTCATCCACATTTCTTTGGGTTTGGTCAAATCCCCTGCAAAGGCTTTGTAGGATGTGCAACCTCAAAAATAGACAAACATTATACTGCACATGCTTTAGGAAAGATGAACCCATCACACACAGGTACACAAACCCACATAAAGACAAAAATGGATACTCATGAGAGCACCCGCATACTGTTTGCACACACAGACGCACACAGCACCGTGCAGCTGGCCTCCTAAACTTTCTAAGATGCTCTGAGATCACCCTGTACTCCAGCTCAAATCCTGCTTAAACCTACTTATTGACCTTAGTGGAGTTTGATCCTCACGGAGGATTTTTCTTTGATTTGTTTCTGAGGTGATTTCGTTTTCCTCCTTTTCTCTCTCCCTCATTTACCATCTTTTATTTGTGCCCGTCTCTCTCCTGTCTTATTTCTCTCTCTCTGCTCTCACATAGCCTTTTTCTGATTTACAAAAAAACAGTCATCTAAGCCAACCTTGGGATGCTTTAAATGGGATTAGATGCTTGAACTGTCAGGGTTAGAAGGCTGCTGGATGTTAAGGATGTTCGAGGTGGAGGGCTAACGGGCAGGAAACCACCTCAAGGGTACTGATCCCCGAGCTGATGGAGAAATGAAAATAATTACCTGGGGTTTCTGATTTATGCTGTAATGTAGGCTCAGAGCTATGCCTTCACTCTGCTTCGCTGTCTGATTCACTGCGCCGTTATCCCCTGCCCGAGTCTGCAGGTGTCAGTTTCAGCATGAGCAAAAGCTCTGCCTTACGCTGTTAGAGAGGAGAGGCAGGAGAGGCAGCTGCCTTCCAGGCCTTGGAAATCGGCAGCAGCCTTTAAATGTCAGACCTCCATACCCCGGCTTTGCTTTTTAATCCAAAATGAATCATAAAAAGGTTACGTAGAAATATCACGCAGAGTTCAGAACTGCTGAACCAGTGTGTTGGCCAAAACAAGATTACTTTGCCTGAGTAGTTTGCAATGGAGCACATAGATTTTTTTTTTCAGCATCTCTGTTCTGACAGCACAACTGTAATTCCCCTTTCGCTTTAGTAGTAAGATGCATGGAAATTCTGTTTGATTCAAATCTGGCTCTTTAGTCTGAGCTTAATGAGGCATCACAGTCCAGTGGCTCGGCCATGAAAAGGTCTTTGGTATCAAGATTGTGGTTTGGTATCCTGCTTGCTGTGCTAAGACTAAGAGGGGTCTCAATCCCAAATTTTATTTTGGTCCCTTTCTGCAGTGTTTTCATACAAATACCTACCTGTCTATTTCCATTCAAATTAAGACAGAAGCTGTTAAATTGTGTAAGGGTGTGTGTGTGTGTGCCAGGGAGCAAGAGAGAGAGAGAGCAGGTATTTAATTTTTCAATCTACTTTTTACTGTTTGTAATGACCGTAAAGTTTGAGCCGATGAGAACACTGAAGTCAACACCACTGAGTGAGTCTGCAGCAGCTACAGTTCACTGGAACAGAAGTTCCTCAGCAGCTATACATTGCCATAAAACCCCGTACTTCATAAGCGTGATGGGAGAAAATGTGATTGAAAAAAAATGCATTCTAATAAATCATGAAAGATTTCACATACACTCACTCTAGAAATTGATTTTCACATAAGAGAAGAGATTGCTTGTGGTCCACTGCTGGTCCAAAGGTGGGACATGAATCAAACCCCTTTGTCGCTACATTTCTGAGTACTACAACTTTTTGAGCTTGGTCAAATTTATGTAGTAAGTTTACATAAAAATACTACTAACTCGTTCGCTCTCTTGCTCCCTGGCGCACACACTTACAAGTCTTTATAAAAAATGAGTCAAACTCATTGTTCCAGACATGAACGATGTCACATACTTCATAATACGGTTCATCCTTGAAATGGCTTGAATGACTAATATTATTATTAATAGCTACATTAAAACAAACGTGTATATTTTTATGCTCCTTATGCAGCCAGATTCATCTTTTTCAGGCAAATACTCTTAATTATAGCATAGAGATATAACTTGTAACAACAACTTATAGTTGTGCCAAGGTGTTTTCTCATTTGTAGACTTCTTTGTTTCATAAGACAAGCTTTAATAAACTCTCATCACTCAAGCTCTCCACCATCATTTTCTCCCATAAAGATTGTTGTTGACTCTGATTGTTTGCAAGGGCATCTGAAATCGATAAGTTAGAACAGCGTCTCTTATTACTTATTACATTTCCACACCTTGACAGCAGCTCAACCAGACCCAATGAGGAACACACACACATACACACACACACAAACACACAAATAAGCACCTCAAGGTCTCCTTCATGTTTGAGCGACCACAGAAATTATGTGCTGATGACACCTAAACAGATTGTGTAATTACTTTTGCCCTGGTGGCCCTGGCCTGTAACAGAGATTTCCAAGTCCTGAAGCAGTTTACTACCAATCCAGACTTGGAGTTTTGTGTGTGTTTGGATGCAGCTGGCATTTATGACGTGTTGTAATTTAAAAAAGTCAGTTTCCAGGACAACAATAAAAATAAATAAAAAAAGCATGTCCAAAAGACAGAGGTGGGGGGGCCTGAGAGGGTTAAAGAGTGCAGGTAATATTGGATAGGGGATGATAAAAGTCATCCCCTCTCCCCTCTGGTTTATCAGAGTGTAGCCTGTGCACACGCTGTGACCCCTTCTGTGTTCAATCTCATATGTTTTATTGAAAGCCGGCAGGCAAAGGTCATCCTTGTTTTCTCTGGGGACTTTTGCTCCCTAAAGCTTAGAGTTCATGCCAAGCGTCCTACCCTGTTAAACAATATAAACTGCAGAGCACTGACAAATTGGTAAATTCAGCCTATAAATGGACCATCAGGGAGGTGTTTCACACTATGGGGGCTGGTGGTCTAAATTCATCCTGACGTGCTTAAATAACACATTCTTCTCTAATTTGCTGATTTGATTATTAAATGTTCCTCCAGGCCCCTGCTGCCTTCAGGCGCCTCAGGACAAAAATATCACATTTTGTTCTCATCTGCTAAAGAGAAAAGAAAGAACTGAAGGACTGACAAGAGTTGAAAAAACTTAAAATATTTCATTGCGAGGAATAAAGAAGTTTTTGCGCAACAGGTCTGCTGGCTCTTTTTAATTAGTGTTCAGCTGTATTCACAGAGCAGAGTAACAGTAACTCCTCTGGCTTAGACTTTTTTTCTGTTACTGGCGGCACTATCAGGACCTCAGTGTCCTATTTTTTTCCTCATATTTAATCACATTTCTAACTTGCACCTTTAATGTGCATCTAGACCTCACACTGGCCCCCACAGTGATGACAATAACTCGCTTGTACAAAATGAATTTGACTCTTAGTCAATAATCTGAGGGATGTGTTCGACAACAGGAATTTAATATCAGTGTCAAACTCCCTAGTCGAAGCAAAGATTAACCTTGTTTCAGAGGTGTAAATAAAAAAAGAATTGGTCCACTGGTCTCTAAAGACTTAAGCAGGTGGTATTGGCAGCAAGATAGCACCTGAGGAGGGGAACAAGAAACAGAGAGATCGGAGCCTCAAACAGATTTCTATCAGACAGGCCACGTGGTTGGAAATCCACTTATCAGAAGCAGTAAATAACCACTGCTCTCCAGACAGTTTGCATGCAGCGGCAACACCAAGGAGCACACTGCCATCTTCTGTACTAGAATGTGTACGTGCAGATGGTGTTAAATACTATGGATGGAGGTGCATCATATAACGTACAGAAGATTTATCAAACAAAATTTAGTAAAAGTATCAAATGTAATTTTGATAATCTGTAAGAATCAATAATAGAATATTTCAGCTAGTCCCTGTGATGCTGGAGTCAAAGTAACTGGTCATACTATTGTGTACTGTTATGGGCCACACTAATTCATCATATTTTAATGAGATTATAATCAATAGATTAAAGTAACAATAGCCATAATGGAGTGAAAAGGGGAGTATTTGTATCTGAAATGTAGTTTAGCATAAAGCACAAAATGGAAATACACAAGTAAAGACATTGTCCCTTTTGTATGAGTGTGTGGTGTTTGCTGTTCAAGCAGGTACTGTAAAATAATATAAATCTGAAAATAAAACCAGCTTTTGAAAAGTTTACGGTTTGTATCAGTGAAGTTTTCACAAAGCAGCCTCCAAATATACGAAAGGGTTATGAAATAGTATTGACATGAGGTATGCAGTTGTTTAAACTCAGTTCCCTGAGTAAGTCGTTTATGGGCCTTGCAGAGCAATAGCTACAGCCAGAGCTATAGCCTATTGCCACATTTTATAGTGGGTGAAAACTTATGGAAGAGAGTGAGGGAGAGAGGGAGGGAGGGAGGTATAAGTTTTATGTTTTTATTAATTATGAAAAAACTTTTTTTCTCAATGAGCAATAGGAAGTGATGGGTGCTTCCTTCTACTTCCTCAGTTACTCCCCATTGTTTGATGTAGCCTTCCTTATCTTCTTTTATTAACCTCTAATTATCATGGGTTTTGCTGAGTGGGCATAGCTCAGTTACATATAAATTATATTTTGACGTTTACACCTTAACTTTAATATTCTAATACTCCCTGTGAAACTCAACAACAGTATTCTGTGGTAAACTTTATTTCAAGGAGACTTTGACAGTTGCTGTTGAGGAATGAATAAGCATTACCCATACTCCTGCTGTTCCCCTCCACTGTTCCTCTGCCCTTTCCCCGACAATGTTCCAGTCACAGCCCCACACGCCCTTCCCTCGTTCAGCGATGTCAGGTGAGGATTTGCCACAACAGGCAGAGTCAGTCCATGCTCCAATTCATGCTCACAAAACACGTCCACCTCCTGAGGGATGTTACACTGTCCTGCCAGTCTATTCAGCTGAGAAATACACGCCTCCTGTCGCTGTAATTCCTTCCAGACATCACACAAGATTTTTAAGGTGCCCTCACCGCTGCCATATTTCACATGCACAGACAAACAGAGAAAACTTTTTTTCAAAAACCCATCTAACTATAATATTCACATCAAAAGAGTTAATGAGTGATCTCTTCCCAGCGTGACTCCACGGCTGGGTGATGATAAGTGGACAAAATCAATCTCTTTGCTCTGTGGAAAGGTGCAGCTGAAGCTAACGTAAGACTTCAGGAGTCTGAGACAGCCAATTAAATGGGAATCTTCCAAACGTATGTTCCTTTTAGAGAAGAATTTACTCTTTGTTTTTATGTGAGTGTCTGAAAATCCGAACCTGTCCTTTGAGTCTCAAATACTGTGCCTATAAAATTCCACAACTTGATTGGTTTATATCTTAACTCCATTTGGAAATTTTCTGGCAATGTTTGACACAGTAAAGATGCTGTATTAAATTATCCTCTTTTTTTATATAAATGTAAGTAGTTCTAACTCTCCTCCAACACTGGCTGTGAATAACTTTACAGATCGTCACACCAGCTGTAGCGGCTGTGACAAACAGCAGCCATATGAAACAACATAAAAACCCCTTTATCCTAACATAAATCACATGGCTCAAAGTTGAGTCCAAAGACACAACTGCACTTCTAATAAACTTGCCCTGAGCCAGGAGTCTTTGCCATGTTCTGCCTGTTGTTTCCTGGTGTCCATTTCAAAAGAAATTAGCTTCCATGTGGGCGAAGGGATCCAGCCAGTGGCAGTGTCTGCTTTGTATCTCTCTCTAGGATCTACACAGAGAAAGGGCCCAAAGTGAGTCTAAAGTTAACTTAAAAATCGGTTCATTTTTACTTTCAAGGACTCGGACAGTACCTTGTAATGAACAGTATGCGCTGTCATGATTTCTTGCTTTCTACTGTGAGGACACTGCCCTGGAAGCATAGGAGGAAACTGACTTCTTTGTGTGTCTATTTGTCCTTGTCAAAATGATTAGACACAGGGGGTTTAAAGATGGATGGATGGATGGCACAGAGCAGTCACACTGAGATCAGTCAGTATAACAGAGTACCAAGCCCTGTGTGGGATTCATACAGAAAGTGGTGGAGAGGACGGATGGACAGATGGGATGATGAATGAAGACAGCAGTGCTGTGTGTGTGGTATTCTATCATTACATTTACATTAAGTCATTTGGCAGATGCTTTTATCCAAAGTGACTTACAAGAAAGAGACAACACTAAAGTTCCAGATATTTAGATCTGCAGCCCCAGTAGTACAATCAATAAATAAATACATTTTACATACAACATGATCACTCTCTCTGCTGATGTTTAACTTCCACCTTCCGCCTTCTCTCAAGGGAATAAGGAAACCTGGAACTGAAACGTGGTTTGAGAAATTTCTGATCAATCTTTCATGTGCAAAGATGTTTTTTTTCACTCCAGTGACAACTCATCTGCACTCAAGTTCAAGTGAAGAGCAATTACTTTATTTTCTCACTGGGACTGAGCACATCTAATATGTCCTTGTTTATTTCCCATATCATATTGACTCAAACGCATTTTTTTTTCTCCAGTTATTGTATAACATTGGCAGCACTTAAGCAGTAAAAGATTCTCCCCATCTATCTTCTGTTAGGAGAACCTGTTGGTAAAATAGAAAACGATACACTTCTGTCCCAGGGGAAGTTGCTAATTCTGGAGAGCAGCGAACAAAACAAAACAAACCCTCTCCACATGAAAGGCCTCATGAATATTTATGAGTGATGATCACAATGGACTATTATTATCATTACACCTCACTTCATGCAGGAAATGTAAAACCAGCGCACAAATGAAAGAAGACGTCTTAAACCTCATTCTTGTTTCATTTTTTTGGGGTAAAAAACCATGAAAATTATTCTTTTCTTACTTGATATATAATAAGATGTTAATATGTCGGCTGTTTTGCAGCATATTTCATCATCGCTTTTGCCATTTTTTAATGAGATTTTTGGCAAAGGCACGGAATACAGAGAGTAAAGTGATGTTGGCTACAAAACATTATATGGTGCCAGAGAGACACAACAGATCTCCTGGGATTTTCATGCACAACAGTGTCCAGAGGATTTTACTCAGAATGATGAGGAAAACAAAAAAAAAAAACATTCAGCGAGCAGCAGTTCTGCAGAAAGAAACACCTTGTTGATGAGAGAGGTCAGAGGATAATTGCCCGATTGGTTGGAACTGACAGAAAGGCTATGGTAACTCAGGTAACCAGCTTTTACAACTGTGGTGAAGAGAAAAACATCTCAGAATGCACAACACATCCAACCTTTGAGGTGGATGAGCTACAACAGCAGAAGACCACATCAGGTCCCACTCCTGCCAGCCAACAACAGAAATGTGAGGCTGCACTGGGCACAGATTCACCAAAACTGGACAGGTGAAGACTGTAAAAAACGGAGCCCATGGTGTGATGAATCTGGATTTCTGCTGAGGCACAGATGGTAGGGTTGGAATTTGGTGTCAACAGCATGAATCCATGGCCCCTGCCGTGTGTCAACAGTCCAGGCTGGTGGTGCTGGTGGTGTAATGGTGTGGGGAATGTTTTCGTGGCACACTTTGGACTCCTAACCCTAATCAGTCATCATTTGAATGCCACAGCCTATCTCGGTATTGTTGTCAACTACACAAATGACTCTTAAGCGTACCTCCTTTTCTCCCTAAAGAAGTCTATAGTGAAGACCAGGTTGTGTACAGAGACTGCTTCCTTCCTGTGAGTATTATATAAGCTCTGATTAAGCCCTTTTCTTAACATTACAATTTAATGATGCCTTGCTGTTGCCAAAACTTTAAATGTTCAAACCCTGTGTTTGCTGTCAGTTCTGCTCTCCTCTGTTATGAGTGTATGGTGTTTTCTAAAAGATAGCAAAAGTAGATTAATAACTGTCTGAATTCATTCATTCACTTAAAAGCTCTAATCCCCGACAACCTACTACCACTGCCTGTGTTTAGCTGCTTTTATTCTATCAGAATTTTTGTGGGTCTTTACTGACATCTAATGGACAAAGAGTGAAAGTGGTCTTTACTTTCATATTCTCATGTTCAAACAAACAACATCTTGTTATTTCCTGCATGAAAGTTTCCCAAATTTCTGATCTACTATCTCTTCGGGTGCAAATATGACCAATAAAAACATATAAGTCCGTCTCCAAAATATTTACCTCATAACTCTACATTTAAAATTCAATTTCTTTCTTTAGTTTCGTCATTACAAGATCATTTTGTCCATCTTACAGTATATCCATTTTTCAGTTTCAGAGTTTCAGAGTTAACTTTGTTTGATCAAAGATCTCCTTCTGAAGTAGGAATGATGTTTATTACACATAAGTAAAATTTATAAAAAGTTTAAGGCAACACTGGTTTTCACAAGCTGCTTTTTAACCTTCAGTTGGAGATGAGGATGTAATGGAGGTGCCTCCTGGACAGACACACCCAAACCAGCCGTGAAAACCAGATAGCAAATGTCGCTCTCAATTTCAGAACATGAGGCTTTCTGCCAAAGCTGTAGACAAGAAAATTAATTTTTCACAATAGCCATGTCAATATTATCTCTATAAGTAATCACTTACAGCCGCTTTGCTGCGGTGGGAAATGCTTACTCCTTTCCTCCTCCAACTCAGTTTGTTCAAACAAACAATTAGACATTGTTCAGCTTCTGAAGATGCATCCTCCAACCAATTTGCAGGATGTTTGTTGTATCAACGAAGCTATGCTGTATCCCACCTGTTCAGATGGCTGTCAGGCTCCTCAAAGTGTTTGAGAGACAGAAATATTTCAGATCTTGCCAATTACTGCAGATATTTACAGATTATTTGAGATTTTAAAATATACAATATGGACTACTATCAAAACAATCACAGCACAAGGTTCATTTAGTGGCTCCTCTAAAACTTTTGACTGAATAAAATCTTCTTCAACAGAGGGAGTTGCCCAGTTGTCATGGAACTGATGTTTAATTTTACATTTTTCTTAGCACTGAATACTTCTTGTCCATGATGCTTTAAAAGCTTCAGAACTTCAAAGTCAAGCTCTAATTCTCAGTCTCAATATATTATACTTCAGCTCAATTCTTCTTGTTTTTTTGTTTTTTATTGATTATCACTGCCTAAATCACGTATCTCCACACTGGGCTCTGATTCACATCTGTACAGGGACACTCACCCGAGGTGAAATGGACAGTGATTATAAATACACATCACCACGTCCTCACTAAAGTTAACATGAACCATATTGAAAATCCATTTGGAGTTCAATCATTCTGCACAAGTCAGTCACCTATTCAGTTTCAGTTACATGCTGAACCAGGTTTAACATCCATGACTTAGAGGCACCTTCTTTTGGTCAATATATTCTTCCTTTATCAGTACTGACATTGACATACCTTTAACATGTACTTTTAACTGGTGTTGATATTATATGACCATGTTTAGGGACTTTCTAGATCATAATCTATCTATGTCAGAAACCCTGACATAGACATGATATCTCATGCTCTCGTCTAGTTCAGTCTTGTTACAAAGAACTTTGGATGTGGTTATGCTGGAACTGTGCAAAAAGTCAAACACAAGTAATCAATCACACATACACACAAACACATCTGCAAGCGCACTTGTGCACAAAATTATGCACACTGTTTACATACTGGTGCTGCAGTCCACTGCTTTGAAACCAAAAGCCTTTTCTCTCTCTCTGTCTAATCCACTGTTAATTCTATGATTATGTATCTGCATACTAAACAACTTCTGGTATAGACCACACAGATATATCAGTTCTGATGTTGAGGCGATATTTATTGAAATACTACATGTAAATTCCATATCTGACTTATCTGTTCTGAGGAAAAAAACAAAAGAATTTCTTTTATTCATTCAATGGCCATATTGTAAATACAACATATATTTATTTATCTTTGTAGTTAATTGTTTTTAATTACGACCAAAGGGATGTCTCCTTTTTTGGATTAAAATTGTGTTGGCAGTACAGCACAAAAATTAAAAATTCATATTAAAATCAAACTAACAGTAGTAGTATTTGTTGGCATATTGCTACATTTCCTGGCACATCACCGCCATCAAATGTCTATCAGTGAAATAGAAGGAACACCTTTTTTCTGCAACAAAGAAAAAAATGAAAATACATTCTTGCATCATATCAATACCCTCACTAAACTGAACCACACCAAAGTTTGCTTGTATGCAGAACAAGACCTGCCTTTTCAGGCAATGTTGGTACAGCTGAATGGTCTATTTGTGAGTGTTTTCAGAAAAAAAAGTTGGCAGAGATACAACATGACAAATCAAAGTTCACAGCCAATGTCAGCTTAACCAGCTCAAGGTAGGCCTACAGAAGGGAAGATGAAAATTCACTGACAAAGGAAATATGAGTAAGAGGAATTACACTACAAGTATAAAATCTTTACAACCAATGACTCGACAACAGCGTGGTGAAAAACATCACCAGCTCCAGGAAACCCTCTACCCACTCCGCGGCAAACTGGCTGACAACCTGAATGTGTTTGACTGCTGGTACAATAGGAACTCACACCACACTCACTCCAGCTCACACAGAATACACCATATTCAACACCGCTAACCAACATCTTGAGAGAAAGGAAGCAGAAGATCCAGTGGTGCTCTCCTTTTGCACCAATGATCACCTCTGAGTATCCTGGGATCTAAAGAGGAACTACAACAAAAGACAGAAGATGTGCCAACAAAAAAACACTTACATACACTTAAAACAGTTTTAACCATCCTCCACTTATCTGGTAACAGTGTCCCCTCCTGCATAAGGTGGTAAAGGCATTTAAAATCATAGGACAACCACAGCTATTGGGTCTCCACATGAATCACAGTCTGGTTTGGATCGACCACAACAAAGGTCAGTAAAACACTATGAAGGACAGTCAGTCTGCTGAAAAGATCACTGGTGCTGCCCGGCCAACTCTCCAGGAACTGTGCAACTCCAAAGTCAGTAAACATTCAGTCAGGGAAAATCACCACAGACCGGTCAAGCCCTGGACATAAATTATTTGACTTTCTCCCCTCCCTGAAGGAGCTACAAATCACTCGGCACCAAAACAATCAGACATGAGAACAGATTCTTCCTACAGGTTATCACCTCAGGAAACAGGTTCCATTATGGTGTAGCTGCAATGCAAGACAATCCTGTTGTCCAGTGTTGTACATATAGTAAATAATGCCATAGCTCATGTACATTTTATCCTGTAACTGTACACATGAAGGGGAGTTTAGTTTTTCTGTATGTTTGTCTATACTGTCTACTTTACCTGCCTAATCAATACTGGCTATGTTTATCTTTTTGTGCAGTCATTTACATTGCTCTGGCATTTAGTATCGACTGTGTGTACAGCCCACTTGGTAAATAAACTTGTTTATGATTCTGATTATTGCGGATCAAAAGGTTTCCATCCGGGACTATTTACCATCGGTGCTTCTTATCTGTGGAAAAATGAACTTCTCAGTACTCCTCCTAAGATGCTGCCGTATGCTGAAGAATCCCTTAGCAACCCGATTTAGCACCACTTTTTTTATTTAGTCACACTAATGGGGATTTATAAGAAAATAAATAAATAAATTTATTATTAATGGTTAATTAATAATTTGGTTGTTGTTTTTCCTACTTCAGTGGACCACATCTTGACCACAATCCATTTAAAAACTAGTTATTGTCACAGCTGTAGTCGTGATAGATTTTTGTAAAATAAATGAATAATAATAACAGATCAAATTAAATGTAAATAAAAAAATGTAGAATGGTTTACTAACGTTGATATATTTTGTTAATTTTTTTTTTTTTTAACTGCAACTTAAGGGACTATTAAAGCAGCAAGACAACTCAATAACTTATAACTATTCTATAAAAAAATTACTATTATGTATGACCTTCATATAAAGCCCTTGGTAGCTTGATATGCTTTATTTCAACCCCCATATTTAGCATTCATAAATACTGTATGAATAAATCGTTCATAACACGCTATACTACACTATATTGTAGGTTATCACAGTCTCTCCTATTTATTTTTCACCATGGCCTTGACCACATGGGCAACTTCTGCACACGTGTATCCCCGAGTCACTGAAAAACCTGCCTTACGAAAACGGCTGCATACTGTGTTACAAACTGTTAGATTCCCTGTTTCAGTCTTAACACTAAAAAGCTGCAGTGACACTGCAACTTTCAAGTCAAACTGCACCTGTAGTCTCTGTCGAGTCATACGAATAATTTCATTATCAACGAAAACGCCCGATAACTGCGCCGCGTGCATGGACTCTTGTGTTTATGGGTCTGATCAAAACATGTCAACACGAAAGGTTCTGTAGTGTAAGATTTATTGTCAGGGTCGGCCGCTCAGCAGTCACTGCTCTCCACCTTAACAGCGCTGAGGTTTTCAGCTGCACTATGAGGCAATGATGCAATCGGCGCATGCCACCGACTATTTCCTACGTGTCAGCACATCTGAGGCGGGATGAGCTGTGAGCCGGCGAGGGAGACCAGGAAACACACAACGCACCACAATTCATCATAAACCAACCACCGCGCAAAGAGATGTGAGTGTAATTTACTGACACACTAACGTATCTGCAGATGTGTCTCTCTCTGAGATCTTTTATAGAGGTCTATTATGTGTGCACATTGTCAGGTGAATCCCGGCCATAAACATGTCTCTGATAATCTACAGACCCTTATTATTCACGTGCTCCCCCTCCCCTCCCCTATCATCAAACTGGGCGCATCCTAATGGTCGGTTTCCTACCTGGCGACCACCTCCTCCACGCACCACGATCGCCCTGTTATTTAAAGAGCGCCCACACAACGTGGAACCTGCGCTCTGTCAGACAAAGGATACTTACAGTGATCTACGTATAATTAAAACTATTGTTAATTGCCAGACTGAATGGGCATTGTTGACTAATTTTACATTAAATTCAAATCAGCCAAAGACCACCATGGAAAAAGGTATGAGCAGAGTTATAACTGAATTCTGTCAGTGGTGAGAAGTTGAAATTACTATTGAAACGTGGATGTGAGCCAGTTGATGCAACTGATGGCACCCAAGTGTGAACGTTGTTGAAGCTTGTATGTTTTGTTTTGTGCTGCTGATGGATGTTATCCTGTACTCTGAGCTGTAATGTGTCAGTGATTTGACTGAAGCTGTCATTTGATCCCAGTAGCTTTGTCTGCTTGAATGTTAGCCTGCACTTATCCCAGTGCTCAGTGTGTAACCTGGTAGGGGACTGTGAAGACATTTACTTTTCCACTGTCATCACCTCTTTACAAGAAGATTGGAGTTTAGTGGCCACTTTACTGTGCTGTGCTGCTGGCAGCTTAGCAAAGTCTGGTGTTTGGGTTGTCTGTGGCTAAAATAAACTTTTTTATAAACCAGGAGTGCATGATTGCATCATGTCCTGCAGCCTATTGCATTATCTGCTGATGCACATTACAAACAAATGGATTCTTTGGCTTTCTGGCAAAGCTGATGAATGACTTAATAGAAAGGTTTGCAGTATTTGTCATTAAGCATTTCAGGGATTTTTTTTTTACTCATTTACAGTTACCAAGCTATTTTAACAATGAGAACCTATTGTGTCATGGAAGTAGAATATAGTGCATGTCCTATTGCCAAAAGCATGTAAAACATCCTACGTTTTAATAGCGAACAAAGTGAAACAGTTAAATTCTGGGCAAATCTGCCTCATGATGTGCCACATCAGTGTATTGTTTGAGGTTACTTAATCATGTTTGACTAATGGTTAATCTGTGTGCCAGACATGACCTCTGTGGCATTTATCTTTGAAGAATTTTAGGTCAAAAGTTATGAATTAACATAGAAGTTTTACTTTTAACTTGAATGAAAGTAACATGAGTTGTCTGCTTCTTGTTTGGATGTTTATTTTAGGATGTAACTGAACTGAAGAGAAACATAATGAATACTTGTTTTTGTTTACTGAACTGTTTGATAGATGATTCACAGGTAAGGATCATTGAACTTTGCCACATATTCCCAAGGATATACATGTAGAACAATGACTTGTGTTGTTCAAAAATTAATTGAAACTAAATTGATAGCTTGTTATTGTATGCATGGGGACCCTCATCTGATTGTAGTCTCTGATACTATACTCTGATTTTACAGTTTAGCTAAGCATGGATTTCTGCTTCATCAGTGTCGGTTGTCTGTAGCACTAATTTCTATCTATTTAATTATTTATATGTCATTATCATTGTCTCACTGCATATCCTTGTTCCATTTTTGTTTGACCAGGCCGCATGAAAGTCCCTCCTCTTAAACATCATCTTTGTGTTCTTGTAAATATTAATATTATATTAAAGGTAGAGTAAGCAGTGCTGGAGCAAGAATGTTGATATTTTTCAGAAGCTCCGCCCCCCCCAAATACATGGACGACCATTACCAAAGCACCGACACAGTGGTGGAATCCAGACAGACAGCATGAAATGCATACAGCGTAGAAGTCAATAATCTTTCTCACCAAAACCTTATAATATAAAATGTCATCAAACAAATGGCATGCACACAAACACAGCACCATAAACACAGCGGAGTAAAAACTAAAGAGAGTTAGTTGTAAGATTGTTTTGTAGCTGAGTTAACAAGGAAGTTACCTGGCATAGCATTTCGAATCATGCATCGAACCAAATAAATCCACTGTGCTAACTTGTGGTTTTAGGTCTTTGTGACCATAAAACCTTTTGCACATTGTACGGATAAATAAATACATAACATGATACAGAGCAAACAACAAGACAGCAAACCATTGCTGCAGGTGCTGCTGCAAAACTAACATGCAGAGAGGACAAAACGGTTTCCCATAGCCAGCGCATCCATCTTCAGACAGCTATAATCACGACTCTAAAGCTAACATCACAGAAACAGCATATTTTGGCAAACTATAAAGTGAGCCAAATGTCTGTGGGCAAGTAAGTTAACAATACCAAACACAAATGTGACACCAGTACCTGCTTGCTGACTAACCAATTTGAGTTAGCTATCATAAACGTTAGCAAACGAGACATAACAACACCTATTGGCAAAGCTAATGTTACCCACCTGTCCAGCAGAAACAGAGCAAACTCTGCATCCATCTTCAAGTCTTTCAACTCTCTCAGGTCTTTCCACCATAGTTGGAATGGCCACCGTAAATACCAGGAACAATCGCAGTTGGCCGCTGCAGCAGTGGGTTGGTGTACCTTCAAAACATCCATAAAATTAATTAAGTTTTTATCGGTCCCATCAGCCTCTTTCCTCACCATCTCTGTGTGCCTGTCATTTGGGGCGCGGGCCAGTTGCAGCGTGGAGTATATTCCACTGTCATGCCGTCACCAGTAGCAAATTTCTTCCATGTGCTCGCCATTTACCTCCAGTCTCTGCACAGGTCTCTCTTCCCAATCAATCCTATTTAAAAACTAAATTTGATAAAAAAAAAAAGTGTATTAGATTACAATCCCTTACTCTACCTTTAATAGTATTGCTACTGCCCCTACACACAAATTTCTGCCTACCTCACCTGCACACCTGTGTGCTTCACAGTTCGTAGCAACATGACAGCGTTTTGGAAGGAGCACTCACAGGCCGCCACAGTGGAGGAGATGATGCTGGACTCTCGGGCCAGGGAGCTGACTCAGCATGAGCTGCCTGAGATCCTCTCTATGCTGCCCTGCCTGACCGGATACAAAGTGCTGGAGCTCGGAGCTGGCATCGGGTGAGCATACAGCTGCATTTGTGCCTGTGTAGTAGTGGATTGTGTGTGATCAGGGTTTAATTAAGGTCGCTATTTAATTTCAGGGCCTGTAGCAAAAGACATGAGAGTGAGTCTGATAAGGTTCCCATGCAAGATGTAAGGTTCTTAAGAAAAGCTTTATAAACAAGAGCCGTGATGCTCCTTTCTTACAAAGAGATACAGCCAGCACAAGTTATTTTGCCTGGACCACAACAGAGAGCCAGCCCTATAATCAGTAATGTCTGTGAGTGACTGACTAAATGATCCTATTTGAGTGATCTTATTTCCACCATTGGTCAGCCAAATAACAAGTGAGGGTTTTTTCCCCATTGGCCATTGCTCTTTCAAAATGAATTGGCGCCAATAGTTTCTATTAGTTTACAGCCTGCAGCGTTGCTAATATAGCGCATTTGACGCTGGATTTAGGATTTTTTTTAAAACAAGACAAAGATGTGGCTGGACCATGTATGGGCTTTGGGCTAAGGGAGCTAGAGGGAAACCGCAATGGCGCTTGCAATTCATTTTGACTCGTCTCCATTACGGCAAATAAACAGCTTTGCATCATAATGTACCATTATTACTACAGGAGGCAGCGGAATAACAAAAACAGCAGAGTGGGAAAGAAAGAGTGAAGTCATCGGTAACTGCTAAGCTAAAGAAACAAGCAGATCTGAATATCGTGTAAACAACAGTAACACCAGAAACCGGAAATGAGCCAGTACACTTAGTGCAGCACATCTGCACAGCGCTAAAAGTTAAGAAATAAAGTGTCTTTGCCCACTGAAACACTAGAGGACTTTTAATTTGAAACAATTTCAGGAACTGTTGAGTTTGTATTAACAGCTGATGCATCAACTTTAACACGGTAAACAGGGGCATCTGAAAACGCCTTACTAAATTGCTGTAAGATCAATTTTATCAAACAGAGGGAATTTGAAATACAAGTGTGCCTCAAATAAACTCCTATTACCTTCTGCAGTTGAGGTAAATCCCGGTCACTTTTTAGGAAATAGCCTACAGTTGTTGAAAACAATAGTGGATCCCAGAAGGAGACTGCTGTGAGACAAAATAATGAAAGATATTCTGTCGCTTCTAACTTTCACACGGAGTGACCATTCTACAAGTTAATGGTACAAGTAAATATAGCCGAAATCACAGCACAGTTTTTGTCTCTAACTTACTTGTTTGATGTTTTGTCAGACGATGTCGCGGAAATAAAATCGGGATATTAGCAAGGGCAGGGTAGCAACACGGAAATGGCTTAGAAGGTGTTGTAGTTTTAATGGGCCGCATTTCAGTCACTATTTCAAACTTGTTCCGTTGCCTGACAACATAAACAGAAAAACGTGTGAATGAAAACAACTTTCTTGGAAATCCGGCCATGTTGAGAGACTATAGTATATGTGAGCACAGAGAGTAGGAGAAACGTAAACAGATAAAGGGCTGAGACTAGGCAGAATGCAATTAAGACGTGATGACGTCAGTTGTTTAGAGCTGCATAGATATACAGTAATACTGACATGTGTCTTTATAGTCGTTACACCAGCCACCTGCTGACCAAGGCTGCCCATGTGACGGCTGTGGACTTCATGGAAAGCTTTGTGGAGAGGAACAGACAGGAAAATGGTCACCATGGCAACGCTACTTTCATCCGAGCTGACGTCACAAAGCTGGATATCCCCCCAAACAAGTGTGTGTTAAGATGTCTGTAGCTTACTAACACTTTATGTCTTTGTTTTTAACCACAATAGCAATGTGTCTGTAGGAGCGGCAGTGTCATTCTGTTGGTCTGTCAGTTGTTTGATCGACCCATCACTTTGCTTCAGCCTGAAATATCTCAAAAACTATTGAATGGATTGCCATGAAATTTTTTAACTTCCAGTGGCAAGTCATTCAGGCCACTAGTGGATGAATACCGAACAGAAACAGACTAGCACCCCCTTGTGGCTGTCAGGTAACAGATACATGAAATATTTCTAAACTGCATCAAAATCACACTATTGTCTTTATTTAGACAAAAGAAAATAAGTTACACTTTAGTTAAATTATGGTTTATACTTGTCATGTTAATGATGAATACAATTTAACGCACCATTTTCTTTTTCGACCCATTCTTTCCAAAATGTATCATTATTGAGGAGCATTGGTGCCTCCAATCACTAAATACTTGACATTCTCCACAATTGAACTATCTCAAGCTTCATGAGAACAAAGCAAACCAAGTCGTACTGTGGTCACAATACCTGTCTGATGTAGGTTCATATAGGCAAAGGCGCTTGCATACAACAAGGACTCCATGTTGTTTTGGCATTTATGACCAACTTCCAGAGTCGGCAAGTGGCGTCAGTGTTGTTGCAAGAGATCAGAGAGCAGAATACTACACTCAGAGTAACACTATACAAAAAACATATATTAAAATAAAACAAATGCGGTTAATGCTCCTGGTGTGTTCAATCTGCTTCTCAGCATTGACTTCATCTTTTCCAACTGGCTGCTGATGTACCTGAGTGACGAGGAGCTGAAGTCCTTCATAGAGAAGATGCTTGGCTGGCTGCGGCCCGGTGGCTTTCTCTTCTTCAGAGAATCCTGCAACCACCGATCAGGTACTGAGCTAATATTTAAATGTCCATATCTGTCATACATCATATTCAGTATTTAAACATTTACAGTAACTGAATCTGAAATAAAGCTGTGACAAATTTAAGTTTTGCAGTCCAGATTCAGTTTCTGCATTCTTTATATATCATAGTCTGCTGTTACAACTGTTAAGCAACAGTCACCGGTTTATCTTTTTCTTATACATTAACGAGAAAGATTTGTTTCAACTTGTAACTTTCTTCCAAGGTGACAGCAAGAGGGACTTCAACCCCACCTGCTACCGCACTGAGGCACAATACAGCCACCTGGTATCATCAGTACAAGTGGAGGGGCCTGAGGGGGGCCAAAAGTTTGGTTTCGACATTGTGTTGAAAAAGAAAGTTCAGACCTATGTTGAGGTAAAGTCCTTTAAGCTTTACTAAATTATTAAATGAGACTTGAACTATAACATAGAAGGGCATACCAGTATGTGATGTTGGCGTGTCAATGTGCAGTTAAGCCATCTCACTTGCCCATCTTCCCTCTCTACCCACTCCCTGCCCCCCCACCTGCATCCTCTCCATCACCTCCTCATTGTCCTCCTGTTCCAGATGAAGAACAATCCCAATCAAATCTGCTGGCTGCTAGAGAAGGTTCCCCGCTCCTCAAACAACCAGAATGGATTCAGCACCTTCCAGCAGTTCCTGGACAACCAGCAGTACACCAGCCGCGGTATCCTGCGCTATGAGAAGATGTTTGGGGCTGGTTACGTCAGCACGGGCGGGCCCAGCACTACCAAGGTAGGAATAAAGGCTGGACGACCCCAGCTTTACTTTGTGTTTATTGCTAATACACAAATTTCAGCATGCTAAACTAAGACAGTGAACATGGTATAAACATGTTAGCGTGTTGACATTAACATTTAGCTCAAAGCACTGCTGTTCCTAGGCACTGTAAACCCTCAGTCTTGTTATCAAACAAATAAATGACCATGACTTTTATTGAAGAAGCTTTATCAGCCGATACTACTCTTTTCTCAATCTGTTGTCTTTGAAAGTTTCTATTATCTTTGTGTGAGAGAAGCTGCGCTTTCATTCTACAATGCACACAAGGCCACATGAATCAATACATACATCAGACCTTGGAGTGTTTAATTCAGTATTAATATAGAATAATTTTCATGACTAACGACTAAGAAAAGTGAGATGTGATAACTTATTTAAAACTCCTACATTTCAGAAATAAAGGTAATGTTGTGGTATATTACTGTACAACTTTTTTTTCCAAGATGGTTCAAAGAATTTATATGTGAGTCATGAATGAAATAATGAAAATACAAAAATTAACATTACAGTATAAAACCTGCACCCTTCATCCTAATCATCCTTGGAGATAATGGGGGCTTTAAGACAGAACTATATGGGTCAATCTTTCAGGGCTTTCATTAAACTAAAGCTTTTGCAACATGTGCTAACAGGAGTTTGTGGATCTACTGAACCTGAAGCCCGGACAGAAGGTTCTTGATGTTGGCTGTGGCATCGGTGGAGGAGACTTCTACATGGCAAAGGTAAGAGGCAGGGAACTGGAGGCAAGGAATCTGGCATAGTTAGGGTGATACTAATAATGAAGATAGAGAGATGTTATAATGATTAGAATGATTGCAACAACTGTAATGATGGCAACGATAATGTCCCGTTTCAGACCTTTGGAGTGGAAGTGCTTGGCCTGGACCTGTCAGACAACATGGTGGACATCGCCATGGAGAGGGCGATCACTGAGAAGCTGCCATCAGTACGTCTAAATGTTCCCTAATCCTATTGGTTTAAACACCAAGGATAATGGTTTGATTAATGTTTTTTTTTTTGTTTTTTGTTTTTTTTTATCAATAATGGCATGTACTCTACATCAGGTCCAGTTTGAGGTGGCTGATGCCACTAAGAGAACGTTCACAGAAGGTTCCTTTGATGTGATCTACAGCAGAGACACGATCCTACACATAGATGACAAACTGGCCCTCTTCAAACGCTTCCATGTGAGCATTTTCTCTCATTTTTAGACAACTGTATTAAGTCAAAACTTTTGATTTCAATGATTTCCAAACCATTTTTTTAATTTGTTTGGAGAGCAAATCTGGTAGATCTTACAAAACATAAACAAAAACTAAACAAAAGCAACATTTTGATGTCATATACAGTAGGGGTGTAATGATTTGTGGAATTAAAAGTCTATGATCTTATGGTGTAATACCAGCAGACCGAACAGTAACCCCTAACCCTGCAGGTGCAACCGGTTGAGCTGTTATTACGTTACAATGTAACAAAACTCATTTTCCATTTCACAGTTCACACTATAAAGTATGTAAATCACCAAATTATTATTCTATTTAAAGTTAGGACAGGCAAAATAAATGTTTAAATATGACACATTACACCTATGTTTTGTGTGTCGTGTGACTATTTTGGTCCAGTCATGATCGAGTTATCGTGCCTGCACAAAAAAAACACAAAAAAAGAGGTATGATTGAGAAATTGAGGTCTGAATCAAACTGAATTTGGAGAATTCTTACACCCCTACTATACAGATTTCTTGTTTTCCCTTTTTGTCGCTTTATCCGGTCTAACTTTCTTTACTTGTTTTTCATTTCTTTCTTTGCTTCCAGTCATGGTTAAAGCCAGGTGGCCAGTTGCTTATCAGTGACTACTGCTGTGGCGAAAAGCCCTGGACACCAGCGTTTGAGTCCTACGTCAAACAGAGAGGCTACGTCCTTTATACACCCTCACAGTATGGCAAGGTAAACAAACAGTACAGTCTAATTATGTAAGAGTTTGTTCAGCCCTTTGGTCCTCTTTACAAATATGTGACGAGAGGATTGGCATACAGTACCAATTACTCTCAGTTTCAGTGTCTGGGACACTGTTGTGTCTGTTCTCAAACTTTACCATCCAATATATCAACTTACTGACGGCCATCCACTTTATGCCCAAAGTAAAAGGGTAAACCTTCCAAATATCCCAAATTATTTTTAATGCCGTGGCAATAAATCAACCAAGCCACCGTATATGTTGATATATGCTTATCATAGATTTATCACTATTTTTGTATGTGGTGTGTGATGAATTACAATAATTGTGAGTATAGAAATGTGTGTAATAAATATACTAAATTAAACTCTACGGTATTGACATTGCCTTTAAAATCTAATATACGCTGGGCTTTATTCCTGGCAGCCATTTGTTTTGGTTCTGGTTTTATTTTTCCAAAATGATAATGCATTTTAAATCATTGTGTTGCATCTATTTTGCCACACTGTCGGGAAACAAACAAACAAACAATAAGGAAATGTTGCAAAAGTACAGAAATCTTGTTTACTTGGATTGATTACTGTAAACCACTGCAGCAGCCTCTAAAAATGGTCAACAGTGGAGCTCTATGATGGCCTCATAGAAAACATTTCACTTTCATGAGGCACACCATACAACACCAGACAGACATGTCTGCTTTGCAGTGGCCAAAGGTGAAAACTTTTGGGAAAGAATTAGATAAGCATATTGGGTAAGTCCTTAAAAGTCAAAGTCTTCTCCCGTACACAAAACCTTTGTGTGACTGTGCCCTCTGTGTTGCTGATGTGTTACTGCTATCCATCAGCTGGTGGTGCTGTTGCCACTCTACTTCACCCCTTCTGTATCTCCTGTAGTTCATTCAGGAGGCTGGTTTCTGCAACGTTCGGGCAGAAGACCGAACAGCCCAGTTCATCCAGGTGATTAAGACAGAGCTGCAGAGAGCAGAGGCCATCAAGGATGAATTCATTGAGGTTAGCATGCACACTTCAAAATTATGTCAACAACACAAGGTTATACTTGCACCCACATCATGTCATTCATTAACTTAAAAAAAAACAAAAGAAACTAAATTCTTTGGATGACTGCTCATGGCCTCTGCCTGTGTCCCCTGCAGGAGTTCTCTGAAGAGGACTATTTCACAATAGTGAATGGATGGAGAGAAAAACTGGAACGTTCCAACAGTGGAGACCAACAATGGGGACTCTTTTATGCAATGAGGAATTGAGTGATTGCACTAAGAATAGAGACGATAATAAAAGAAAAAAGGAATGCTTAATTCCTTCTTTCCCTATTGTCTATGGTTTTGTCTTTGATAAGTTTCAAAGAATTAAAAGTAATTAGACAAAATGCTGTCCATGTGCTGAGTAAGCATAGTATTAATATTACAACATTGATATGGTACTGACATGTTGTAACAAAAGCCCATCATTTTCATATATTCAAAATTATATGTGCAACAGTATTTACTGTATAATCTTATTTTGATAACATTTAAATATGAAAATGACAGTATTGTCAATTTTGTTTATGAGATACATAAAATAATAAAAAGACTCATATTGAATAAAACAATATAACAATATTGTTTCATTGCCCAAACCTACATTATGTAAGAAATTCCAGGATCTATCAGGATCTATTTCTCCTCCTTTGAGTCTGAAATATAGTTCAAATTTGATCATCAAAGTTGATCATCTCACAGAAAAAAATATGATATAATACATTGAGCTGTTTTTTTTTTAGTTTGCAGAAACATTCCTGGAATGATGACGAGCTAGTCTGCAGATAGTCATAAGTTTCAAAAACTTGTCAGACTTGTACTTTCCAATGAGCACAGGTGCTGCTTGGCCCCATGACTCAACCAACACCCCCCAACCCCTAACACACACACATACCTGCATGCATACATATACCAAAATTAACTGTCAACACTGCATACCAATCAGTTCATGAAGTTTCAGCTTCTCTGCACAAACACTGTGCACTCCTGTGACAAAATTTTCCAGAAAGAACATTTAGGTTTTGTCTTTGACCCCCCAGTGATTAAACATTGGTTTGAATACACTGTTAAACAGTAATGGTTGAGAGAACATATAACACATTCTTTCTTGCAAATATAAAGTCGGATTCGCATGCAATAATATGCACGTCATACAATAAAGTGACATTAATGAGTCAGTATACTGACTTTATGACTTCTCTTCATCCTGTGATTGCCACTTATGGCCACAGTTTTGCAGGTTATTAAAATAGAAGTTTATAAAACACACATAAGCAGAGCCACCAAGCTATGACATGGCCTTTCTGATGATGATTTGCTTGCTCTCTGATCGCATATTGTCTGCATTCAGAACCTGCCTGTGTACAGAGTCCTTAGATCACAGCCCTAGAATAACATTCAATTTTATTTTTTTTTTTTTTTTTAAACATCACAATAAATCAACATCTGAACTTCTTTTTAACAGGAAACAGCCATTTTTTCATATTAAAATTCCACTATCTTCTTTATGTACTGGGTCTAATTCTCAACTGCAAGTGTGAAGAAATAGGGCATTCAGAGCCTGTGTATCACTATAAGTAAACTGCGCAATGATAACGAACAGCCTCACATAATATTCAGCATGAGACGCTACACTACAACCGCACGTGACACATAAACATCCGACACACTTCTCACTCAAGGCGCTGAATTGTGCATGAAAATAAACAAAACTGCTAATACAAAACACAACAATACTACTGGACTAAAACTACACGTGTTTATGAATAACTTTTCTTATTTTCAACATAAAGCTGGGAAAGTGAAGCGAGCAGAGTATCTACCATCTCGGGAAAAGGTCTGAAACAACAAGGAAGTAAAATCGGAAGTAGGGCAAGTGCAGTTCGGGAAAATGAAATATAGAAATACGGAAATACTTACAGGGATAAACTTCTGCTCTTTTCTTTTTAGAAAGGTATCTGATCAAAACATGAAACCCAATATACCCATGTACTCAATTTAAATGAACATACTGACGACATATTAGCAATACTTGAAGAATCTGGGACGCGTGATAGCGGAAATACTAACCGGATCCTTCAAAATAAAAGTCTATGCTTCGATCTATACAAAATTCTTCAAAAATGTACAATGTCCTGTTCAAGATACAGCGCAACAACATCATACCACATAAACATTACCCTGTAATAATCAGTTCCCAGGAATTAGATAATAACTACAGCATAAATTATCTCTAAATTCCTCCCAAACGACCAGTAGAGTATAGCTCAGCAACTCATACATAGATTACCCTGTAGTATTGGAATAGTTAACCAGTAGTTATAAAATATCTACAGCATAAATTTTCTTTACTCCTCCCAAACATCTATATTATTGTTCAGTAGGTCATACTGTGCCCTGTAAGAATAGATTAGATATCTGGTAGTTAAAAAATAACCACAATATATTTTTTTTGTAATATCCCAAATTATTATCCCTTCATTCCATTTATTCACATCTTGTTTCCCAGTACCTACATATTTGTGTTTTGGTACGTACTGTGCCGGCACACTGTTAGAGTGCAAAAGTTTAAATCATAACTGTGGAGTAATTACACTGTACGTCACAGGCTATCATCTAAAGCATTACCCAAAAGCCTTCAGGCAGCCTGCAATTTAAAAGACATCAGCAGGATTGACAAGTATCATTGGGGTGTGCTGTGTTCGCATGAGGACACAAGCAGCAGCTCCATTTGCCAAAGCATTACAAGATTTCTTACAAATTACCAAGTGTGTGTTTTTCATTGACACACTTTCATACACAAAATGTGGGTGAATGAATCTCACACATTCTGAACCGCTGCTGATTAACAAGACATGACATCCTGCAAGCACTTTAGTTTTACCATTATCTAATTGTCCAGATATTCCAGTGTTACACCCACTGTGCAGCTTTGCAATAATATTTCTGATGCATCCTCCAATTTAACTGGTGATTCACCAGATGTTCTGAAGAAAGGTGGACAGCACTATTTTGGAGGCAAACTGCAGCATCCTAGACAAACATCCTTTACCATGCTAGTGAATTAGTTGTTTGTTGTGGTGACTGGCCTACAGCTGGCAGGATGGGCAGAGTCCAAATAGATGTACAGTGGTTGGAGATTAACTCAGATCTTTTACTTAAGTAAAAACAGCAATAGCACAATGTAGAAGAAATACACTGTATTCAAAGTTTCACCTAATTAAAAGTATACCAGTATTAAAATCAAAATAAACTTTAAGTACCAACAGTAAAAGTATGCACTATGCAGAACGGCCCATTTCAGGATGATATGCAATTATATTGTATTAGTGGATTATGATTATTGATGTTTTAATGTGTACATTAAACTTATTATCTTGCAGCTGCTTAAGGTATTTCCTTTATATACTGCTGGATAGCTTGTGGATTTAGCCCTGGGGACCAATGAAGTCTTATCCTAACCTTAAATAATAGCCTACATCATAACTTATTTGTTGAATATATTATGCATTATTAACGTGAATATGTAAGGTAGCTAAAGTTCTCCAAATAATGTAGTGGAGTAAAAAGTACAACATTTCCCTCTGAAATTGTAGTGGAGTAGAAGATAATGGAAAATACTTAAGCACACGCACATAAAATGATAGTTCAGTATTTTAGATGGGTTCCTGAGAGGACACACTGACAACACTTCCTTTGACAGTGTAGCCCAGCACCGCTACGCCCACGGCTGTGTCTGTCGGGTTTACGTGCCTGCGCGCTGAGAACTAACAGACAGCACAAGAGGGAAAGTACTCAGTCGCTTATCATGGCGAGGTTAAGCGAGCATGGGATCCGTCTGAGCTCTGTACGTATTTCTAATGTATTCTCTCAGTATTTCTAATGTATCTCAGTAGTATGTAGCCTTGTCTGTGCACTATTGCAAAATGAATGTTGCCGCACGGACAGAAGACTGTCAATGACAACTGACACAAACCCACTGACTTATCTTTATGTCTTTTCAAGATGAGTCCTTCCTTCCTGAACAGCAACTCTACAAGTCATACCTGGCCTTTCAGCGCGGTGGCAGAATTGATAGGTAGGATACAATATGAAGTACTGCACTCAAACTATGTGTAGTTCTGTGCACCTGCAGCCGTGGTGCGCTCTACTTGTTGCTTTCGCAGCTTTTCATTGTTTCATTTCATGCACTCTTCCGCTGTCGCACACAGTGGACTGTGCTTTACAGACGTTTCTGTTGGTGCTAAAATGGACCGTGTGGACTTCCTCTTTCACATCCCTAATGATTTTATTGCTCCCACGCGCCTTAACACAATGTGTGTTGATAGTATATAGGACTGTCATAATAATAATCATGTTGTTAAGCGATTACAAGTGAGCTTTATTATACTTTCCATGCCCTTGCAAAAGTAATAACTTTCCTACAATTCTAATAACTCGTAAACAGGTAAGGTTTCATTTTCGTAGAGAATCACCATTACTCAGTTGGTGTGTAGATCTCTGTGTTAAAGGGGTCAAAGGGTCTGTACCGTGGTTTGGACTTCAATTCAATTTACACTGAGTCACTCCATGATTTGTCCCTCCACGTGATCCAAACCCTCTGCATCCTGACTGTCAACATTGTCAGTCTCCACTCTTTGCTCTGTCATTAGGTCAGACGTGCTGTCTGTCTGTTGGCTGCTGGCTTTTAGCAGGAGGTTGGTTGAGATAGAGAGAAGTTAAACAAGTTAAACTTTGCTGATGTCACGCAAGGAAAGTAAAAGGTCACAGCAGCAAGGTATAAACCTATGCACTGGTAAAAAACTAGAGAAGTAAATTAGGTAAATTAGAGAAGCATAAAAATAGCAACAGAGTTACTGCATGCACTATATACACGTTGCACTTATATTTGGACTCATTACATACAGCATGGGACAACATAACACATTCCTTGTAGTGTATGTTATCAGTGCACTGTTCCCATAGTAGTGTATATACTAACTTACTACAGTGTATTTGAAGTGAAGTTACAATCACCTTATCATACTTTAATATACATGTCTTAATTTCTTTGACAATTCCTACATTAGCATCATATATTTTCACAGAAGATATTTGTGTTTTTACCGCTATGACAAGACAAAATGTCTGCTGTTCAACCTTGGTGTACGGAAAGTGCTACACAAGTACAGTTGGGCTGACTCGTTGAAAAGGGAAATATCGTTTAATTTTTGTCTGTCCTGTTGGCATTAAAGTGGTGCTCACCAAATCAGTTGTGGAGATCTGGGAATGCGATAATGCTGCTAAAACAAAATCCATGGATACAAGTGGTCAAAGAACTGTGAAACTGAACAGGTTTGCTAAACTTGTTTGGAAGAGAAAACAAAGTCAAATATTAATGTTACATTTTTTTCTTTTTGTACTTGTATATAATACTCGGCCTGACTAGTTGATCTCCATTGTAATACATTTCGTTTTTATATATTTTTAATTTTATCATGGCTTCAACATGGATCATCAACTGGTGGGGAAAGGTACCTTTAACCTAATTTTACAAGGAGCTTAGATCCAGAAATAGTTTTTTTAAAGTGTTAATTTAATGAATGAATGTAACAGAGATAAGGATTTGTAATTTATCATCCTACCTTCTCTTTGTGTATGTTTCTGTTCAGCTCTTACACTTGTTTAATGAAATGCACAGAAAACAAATAAAAGTATAGTTGCTATAAACGGAAATTAAACTGGAAATAGGAATATAGCCTAACTTTTTATAGGTGGAAAACAAAACGTAACATAAAATATCACAACCCACCTGAAACAACAGCCCGGTCTGGCAACACTGCACTGCACACGTGCCATGTGAGAATGGGAAATTGAAACGGAAACTGTCGTAAACTTCCAGTGTTAATTTGTTTCTTTCTCTCATGCTCTAGACAATGCATCAGATCCTGGTGTATCTGCTAAACAGATCTGGATAGATGTGGTTGACGAAGCCGGTCACCACTGTATAACGTTCACTGATAATGGCAGTGGTATGACCCCCAACAAACTGCACAAGATGCTCAGGTAAGACACATGCATGCACATCTGCTGTTAACTTTAGTTAACATGCAAATGAAAAAACACATTAAAAAAATGTAATAAGTGCATGTTTCATCAGAAATGTTTTCTTGCACAGAGTCATACACACTGACAGCGTTCCTGCATTTAAACCACAAAGAGTGACTCACCAGCATTTCTAGACCACATTTTATTTTAGGTATCTCTGTCTCATGCAGACACACACATGTATACCCCCCACAAAGACCCACATAATTCACATAAATAAGCAGGTAATTACACATAACACACAAAACACTAAACATTTTCTACAATGAAAAATAATCACAAGTTGTGTGTCTGATATACACACAAATACAAATCCTTATTTCCTCACTCTCCCCTTCACCCTCGTGTTCAGTTTTGGTTTTACAGAAAAGGGCTCAGGGAAGGCAAGTCTGCAGGCCATCGGCGTCTACGGGAACGGTTTCAAGTCTGGCTCCATGCGTCTGGGCCGTGACGCGCTCATCTTCACCAAGAATGGCGGCTGCCAGACTGTGGGAATGCTATCTCAGACCTACCTGGAAAACATCAAGGCCCAGGCCGTCATCGTCCCCATCGTCCCCTTCAACCAACAAACAAATATCCTTTACATACGCATGGGACACAAAAAGTAATATTTAGACCAATAGATACACTGTGTGTCTGTGTGTGTTTGTTCTTCAGCATCAGCACATCTTCATGATTCCTCGGTGTCATTATCGTAACGATTACCGGTAAAAGGGTTAACAAGCATTCCAGGTAAACAAAAGGACATAAAGCAGTTTGTGCATACTCCTTTTCGTCCTAACCTTAACTCCATGTTACAGTCGCTGGTGGTGACAGAGGACTCAGAGGCAAGTCTGGCAGCCATCCTCCAGCACTCCATCATCGGCTCTCAGGAGCAGATACATGCACACTTTGACTCCATTCTCTCCAAAAAAGGCACCAAGATACTAATCTGGAACATCCGCAGGTTAGAGTCACACATTCGCTCATGCAGAATGTAGGTTGTGAAGGATATTTTCTTGCAGAGAGTTAGAAGATAAGATCAATGCCACTCTCATGACTGTTTGATAAATATGAAGCTATAGCCTGGAGACGGATAGCTTAGCTTAGCACAAAGACTGAAAGCACAGCAAAGAGAAATAGTTAGCCTAGCTCTGTAAAAAAAAAAAAAGATACACGTAGCACCTTTAAAGGTCATTTAACATGTTTCATGTCACTAATTTAATTTTTACACTTTATTTTTTGTAGAGATTAAACAACCAAAACAAGCAAAATCTTACAGCTCTACTCCAAATACTTTAGTTACCAATTTTTGAAGTTTGGCCCTCTGAGCTAAATTTGATCATTTTTGTGATTTGTTTTATGTGTATTCTAAGCTGCAGCAATGGCTTTCAGTTCTCATTAATCTTTTCAAGAAAATCAATGATGTGAACTGGGAAGTCCTAGGTAAGTTGGTATGGTATGAACCCATTAGTGAGCTTAAGAGGTGCTGATAGGCAGATTTTGTACACAGCCAGGCTTGCTGCTTCCAGCTGCTTCCAGTCTTTAAACAAAGCTGTCTCCTGGCTGTAGCTTGGTATGAGAGTGGTAGTGATCCAGTGCGGCAATGTTTGTGTGAATTTAGTTTGAGTTCACACAAACATTCTTGGTTTGAGTTTCTTAGGTGTGTTGAATGTCAGTTTAATGTACAGCATGTGAGATTCATGAGTATGCAAACACAGACACATGCAGAGACAGGCAAATAAGCATCATCACGCACATATGATTTTTGTTTAAGCATGCCTTCAGACAAATCCATGCAAAACAGCACACATTCAAATACAAACTCCCATATGATGAGCAGAGATAATTTAAATAAGTGAACTCCTTATGATGTTCTGAAGTGAACTTTTCTAGAATAAATTTTGCTGCAAACTTTTTCACACTTAACCTCTGTGCTACTTCCTATTTACACTGGAGACAGAAAATGCTCACCACGGCGATCATAATCAACAAATACTAAGTACTGCAATTATCAAGATTAGCTATATTCAAGTCATTTAGATGAGTTCTTGTGCCATTTGTGTAGCTTTAGGAGCTAGCTAGGAGCTATTTGTTAGTTTGGCCATTGCTACATAGACAACATCAGCATTAACAGCTCTTTACTTACCAGTCTTGTCAAGAGCTTCTGCCATTGTTTCATTCACAAGGCAAGAGGATATAATATGTCCTCTGAGCAGCGCTACTTCTTCATGGCAGACTGGACGCTCTAGAATTGGTACCAGAAAGTGACAAGAGCTAGTTAGCATGCTAACTTCAGTCAAAGAAAAGAAGTGAAGGAAATAGAAGCAAAATGAGCTTCAACATTGGCGTTGCTTTCCACTGCTGGAGACAGCTCATGGCGAGTAAGACTAAAGCTGAACTTGCACTGTTCCGTCTAGACTAGTAGGTAAACAGCTGTTAATGCTAATGTTGGCTAAACTTACAAACAGCTCCTTTAAAACAGGAAAATCTGCCGCATTTTTGGTTGCACGATAATTTGATATTGTCTTGAAGGGCCAAAGATGGCAAGCCGGAGATTGACTTTGGGAGCGACGTGACTGACTTCCGTTTGCCAGAGATTCAGATTGAGGAGCTGAAGAAGGGACTGAGGAACAGTGGATCCCTGAGAGCTGAGCAGAACATCCCCGACATGCACTATAGTCTCAGGGTGAGTCCATGGTGAAGTTAAACACTACATTTCTTGTAAAAAGATCCTAAAGGTGTGTAAACAATCTCAGCTTTCACTCATATCACAGGATCTTCCTCAGCTCAGATGTTCATATTTCCAATATTTTTTAGCACTTCTCATCCATGTTGCCTTAAAAATTGAGATTGAAAGTTCATTCATGACCTTGTGTACAATACCACCACACAGTCCATTTAGTAGATGTTCTGTAGCTTTCAGTTGCATCACGCGATCCTCCTCAGCAGATTGAGATGCATAATTTGTTCAAGAGGAGATTGTCCCACTCTGATTCTGTTAGACAGCGAGGATAACTAATGCAGTACAGCATCTTTCAAACATGTAATGCAGCTTAAAATGTTTAGTGTAAACACATATTGTTGCCCTGTGAAAAACACTCATCCCCACCTTTTCATTAGCTAAGAAAAATAACCCTGTTTTCACCAATGTGAAAATGCATTTTTCAGATAATCCAGTGGATTTTAAATGATTTATGTAGTTTAAGAAATAAGAGACTTTTTTCTCACACAACACAAAATCCTTAAATTAATTTGAAAAATCACCAAAATTGAAGATACCCGGACTCATCGCGCAGCACTTATATTTGGGCTTTTGGGACACTTAGAGCTCATCTGGATGAGTTTAGGGTTAGTGGTTAAGATTGGGTTTAGAGTAGAATTCTGGCTAAGATATGTAGTGGTTGTGGTTAAGGTTTGGGTAAGTCCCTACATCGCAACGATTAGTCCAAAACTGGTGTGTGTGTGTGTATGTGTGTATGTGTGTGTGTGTGTGTGTGTGTGTGTGTGTGTGTGTGTGTGTGTGTGTGTGTGTGTGTGTGTGTGTGTGTGTTTGTGTGTGTGTGTGGGTGGGTGGGTAGGTGAGTCAGTGGCTGGTTGGCTGGGTATAAATGTGTGTGTGCCTGTTTCATGTACAAACCATGCCTCTCCACTACCAGAGACTTAGCTGTGGTTTTATAGTAACACTGCCTCAGTTTCATATTAAAACCATGATCAAATTGTAATAATAAGATTATAATAAGATGATGATGATGATGATGATGATGATGATGATGATGATGATGATGATGATGTATTGATTTTTTTTTGGTTTATCTGTGTGGGACAAACACAGAAAAACATTGACTGTTACAGTCGCAGTGTCAAAAGTACCGATGAACTGTACGTACGTATTTAGCTGAAGCTACAGTCCCTTGATGGGCAGTGATGGATCAAGTTATCATTCAGATTATATGTTTCAGTTTAAAATTATTATCATATATTATATTATATCATATATAATTATTATATATATCATATATTAGTGCATACAATATCAGTGCAGTGCATATGACTGCATATAAAATAAGTGCATATAGTAATAAAACAAGAGCTGAAACCATCCATGACAACACGCAAACAAAACAAATCATACGTTTTTTTTTACCAAATAAAACAAAACAAGAAATATAGAATAAAACAAAAATAAAACAAAAACATATCTCAGATTATTTTTAGCACAAACTCAAAAAGACTGTTTGGTGTCATGATTACAGTTCTGGTCAAGAGGAAGTGAATTCTAGAGAGTTGTGCCTTTAATTGAGAATGCAGTTTGTGCAAAAGAAGTCTCATAGTGTCAAAGTCTCTGTTTGTGATTGGGAGCTTTCTATTTGAGAAGCACATAGAGAGTACAGTTTTCTTTTTAACATTCAGTGTTAGGCAGGAAGTGTCAAGCCAGTATGTCACCTAAAGGAGTTTTAACACTTTTAAAGCTTAAAAAACATACCTTCAAGCTAATATATTAAAAATTCAATAAAGTGAGTTTTATTTTTTATTGTCTTTTATTTGTCTCTTTGTCTCAGGCCTACCTTAGCATTTTGTATCTGAAACCAAGGACACAGATCATACTGAGGGGGAAGAAGATTCTTGCCAAGCTGGTGTCGAAGAGGCTGACACACATTGAGCATGACGTGTACAAACCCCACTTCAGTGTATCCCTTCACTATCTGTGTGTGTCTGTGTGTGTGTGTGTGTGTGTGTGTGTGTGTGTGTGTGTGTGTGTGTGTGAGTGTGCGTGCGTGCGTGCGTGCGTGCGTGCGTGTTTGTTTTGTATAGCTGAGTGAGAGAAGGGAAAATGAAAACAAGCATCGCAGCTACAATTCATGTGGGTTTTGTATCATCTAGAATTTCATTTTCACTTTCATATTTGTCGTTTGTTTACATCCTCTCATCTCCTTTCAAGAACTTTACAGTGTATGGAGAATTATGGAAATGAGGATTAGTTTTAGCCTGGCAAAGTTATCATGTTCATCATGTTCAAGCTGCACAATACACGACTGAAGGTGTTCTATGTAAATTTAACATTAACATGAACCTCATCTACACCTGATTGGTCAAACACACTGACCAATGGTCTTTCCATTACAGAAAAACTGGACAAAGAAGTTGTCTGTTCTGAAAATGATGCAGTATCAATTAAATTGACAAAAATGAAAAAAAGACATGGGTTCAAACAAATACAGAATTACAATGCAATTCATTGGAAATCTATAATATCCAGTGTTACAAGAAAGAGTTCATATTATTACTAACAGATCTGTAAATGCTTATCTTTAGACAACATTGAACATTTGAGAGCTTTGGCTGTTTTTGTGAATAAAAAAACGATTTTATAGGAAATTGCGTCTCACAGGTTTAGGTATTGGCACAGAAACTCAAGTATGAAATAAGCATTAGTACTGGAGATTTTCATATGAGCAGTTTCCTCCATTTTTCTGTAAAACAAAAAAAGCAGGTCAATATCAATTCTGCCTTTTGCTTCTGTTCACTGCTGATACCTTGAGCTTGCTAAATATTTACATGAAGTGATAATATTCTGAAACATGCCGTTGCTCAGTCCTGCTAACCTTGACTGATCTCTGTCAGAAAGAGAAGGTGAAAGTGACTTTTGGGCTGAGTCCGAAAAACAAAGATCACTATGGCATCATGATGTACCACAAGAACCGACTCATTAAAGCGTACGAGAAAGTGGGCTGCCAGCTAAAGGTAAAGAAAAAGAAAAAAGGATTTTACCCTTTGTCTTAACACGTGACAAGTGCAGTGCTTTCCTCCATGTTTATATTAATGGATACTTGCCTCTTATTAAATCTCACTCTTCATTTTCTACAGGCTTCAGGTCAAAGAGCAGGAGTCGGGGTCATCGGTATCATCGAGTGTAACTTTCTCAAACCTGCTCACAACAAGCAAGACTTTGAGTACACCAAAGAATACAGGTACAACACCTGTACAAAACAAACAATGTCAGATACACGGAAGACGTACTATGGAGTGAACTAGCTGTTTAGGTTGATGCTTGGTTTTGTGAAAATTTTAAAAAAGATAATGACTCAGGTCTGTCATTTTTATTCAACATAGCATTAACAAATGGGATCAGCACTTACACAGAGATCAATGACAGATGAATGGTCCACACAAAGTGAGATGAGAGAACAATTTCAGTTTCTTATACTATGGCAAAGAAGAATGTGGGAGTATCTGCCCCTAGCTGACAGTTGGTAAGTTCAGGCTGCACAGGCAGGTAGATGTAAATTCTCAGGAGACAGAAAGGGGAAAGAATGCAGATAAGGAACTGCTTCTTTACCACAGTCAAGGGCAGTTCAGCTCTTAACCGGAACAGCTTATCAGATACAAAAGTAACATGAGAGCACACATATGATGGATTCAACAAGTTACAAATTCAATCACACTTCACTTTTCCACTGCAATTACAATAGTGCACAGACATTAGTGCTACATACAATATTTAAAGGTTATGAGCAAACAGAACCAATAACTCATGCAGCTCTTCCTGGAAGTGTTTTCATGTTCCACAAATGCAGCGCCACATGTGAGTGTTTTGTAAGCTGAAATGTTGATATTGCTCACACTATCTTTAAAGGTAAAACCTGTCAAGAAATATTTGCCTATATACTCTTATTAATCGATTTGTGTGTGTTCTTTGTTTTCCTTTGTTCTCCTTGCAAGACTCACCCTCGGCGCTTTGGGCCTAAAACTCAACGACTACTGGAAGGAGGTGACAGAGAAGAAGGCCAGAGAGCGAGAGTTTCAGGCTCTAGACAGAGATGAAAATGAAGATCAGAATGACGTTGACGAGTTAGTGTCACCTGTTTGCTTTTTTCTCGTTTGTTTTGTTTTTTGACAGTAGTAGAGCAAGTCGTGAAAACTCTTCTCCTCATCTTCAAGTGTGTTCATAACTTGACAACACTCTCCTTGCATCAATCCAACAATGCAAAATTGATTTCAGTTTTTAAATCTCAACTCAAGAATCATTTCTTCCTCTTCCTCTTCCTCTTCTTCTTCTTCCTCTTCTTCTTCTTCTTCTTCTTCTTCTTCTTCATTATCATTATAATTATTATTATTAGTGTGTAAACACAGTCAGTTTGAGTGTGGTGCTGCTGAAAAAGGATTTCAGTGCCTCTGTTCCATCTGACTCTATCTGTACCCGATCATGTTAAAACCACTGAGTGAGTAAAAAAATTACCAGTTCGTGTCCTACAAGCCTTTCATGGATAATTACCATACCAGATTCAGATCAGCTGATAACCTACATCTGTCAGGAAGGAACTTAATTCAACCAAAAGTGACACCCCCCCACCCCTCTGCAGAAAAAAAAAAAGATAAAGAAAAAGAAAAAAAAAGCTTGAAACCAGAGAATGGAGACGCTGCTTCTGAAGCTGCTCTCAACAAGAGTAAACTCGTTGAGAATTTCAAGAGCCTTTAAAAGCAAATGAACTTAATTTGTGTGGCGTACTGAACTAGGACATACACAGAAGTATATAGAAAACATTTTTATCTTGTATATGGCTGTAGAACAAACATGGTCATGCACACATCTTTGGATCATTTGATAAATTCTTTGAAAGTTATTTGTTATTATTATTTTTAGCTGACTTCCCCTTTTATTCTCGACTTCTGCTTAACTGACAGTTTTCACACGTATTTGTCTGTACTTGCAGGGGGCCCCTGTGGCTACAGTGTGAGGAGTGCCTGAAGTGGCGGAGCGTACCTGCAAACCATTACGGTGTTGTTCCCGAAAGCTGGGACTGCAGCCAGAACCCCAATCCACGTTACAGGTGCGCATTTCTTTATTTATTGATTTTCTACTTTATTTTCCCCCCACCCTCAAATATTTATGGGATATTTGGAGCTCCATTGAGTGCTTGTTGTGCACATGAAAAAGTTAGTATTAATATTAGCTCATATTGATATTTTGTCTCTTCTGTTATTATTCTTTGTCTTACTTCTACTTGGTAGGTAGTCAAGCTCTAGGTTTTGGAACTACAGTTCCCACAATGCTTTGGGGAATGTAACGAGGAAGTATAAAATTGCTATGGCCTCAGTTAGGTATGCTGTGAACTAAACATGACCTAAAAAGCTCCTTTATTAACCTCCGTTTGTGTACATATTGGCAATTTGGCACCTTAACAGTTCCTGATTACAATGTACCAATGGGTATCTAGAGAAGTATCACTGGATTATGTTGATACTGAAGAAAACTTAAAGACATAGTTATTGTCAGGCAAATTGTTTATTCATGATGGACATTGGAGATAATGTGTAAGTCACACTGAATCTAAAAATATGTGTTTCATGTCTTTGTGTTGAGATTTGACTAGATATGATGATTTTTGATGCAAATTGTGGCAAGCAGCAACTAACTTCCCGTTGTTGTTAGAACACCTGCATGCACCTGTCCCTTTCACCTCAAACAATATTTGCCTCACGTCTCTCCCTACACGCCCCCTGCAACTCTCCCCTGTGGAGGTGCACGCAGGGTTTGAAAACCTCTGGTTTACATGAATGAATGCAGAAGCTGGTGCACGCTCACGAGTCGACCGTCACGATCAGAGGTACTACATCAGTGTCACATTGGTTGGATTAGGCAAAATAACTTACTTGTGGACAATTAATGGGCTGACAACAGCCATAGACAAGTAAGTTCTCCTTCCTTAACAGGATATAGAATATTTATATGCCACTACCTACCTCCAAACTATCATCAATATATAGTGTAGCAGTATCAGAAAAAAATAAGGAGTCTAATTGAAGGGGCAGTCCACCAAACTATGTGATATGACTTATCGTGAATTGGACTTAAGACTTAAAATGTTAGCAACATGTCGGACTTAGAGGTTAAGAGGCCAACCATGAGCCGCAACATCGCCATTTCGAATCCAAAATAAATTAGCAGTCACAAGACTCAAGACATCTATATGTGCTTTAACAGGCGGAGGAGGCCAGTGTGGGGTGTGAGAGTGTGCTGGTCGTAACAGGAAGGCCTTGAGCTGTAGTTAAGTTGCTATGCCAGATCTCTTTGTCTTTCAGAAGCTGCACTTCACCAGAGGAAGCAGAAGAGACAGAGAAGTTGCTAACACCCAGTTACCAGAAAAACCACAAGAAACAGTAAATTCCAATGTCTCCAGCTTTCTCAAACTTTGTCTGTTTGTGTGAAAATGTAATGGACAGACGTTTCACACTGCTATTCTTCCTGCATGACTGTTTGTGTGTGTGTGTGTGAGTGTGTGTGGGTCCATGTGCCATTTTGTGGTTTCCATCTGTCAGTTTCACACTCTTATTTCCGGTGGTTGTCCACGTGACTGTATGTGTGTGACTATTAGAGAAAGCTGTTCTCTGCCTGAGATGATGAGACTGAGTCAGTTTTTCGTGTAACTCGTAAATTTTATACCAAAAACTTGGTAAACATTTAATATAAAAATATTTTTTTGAATTATTTTAAGTTAACAGCTTATTGGTAGCTGGAATCATCAAACTAGCTAACTACCTTAGATAGAAGTTAGCTAGAATTCTAGCTAGGTCACAAGCTAATAAACTATAGACTAACCTTCAAGCAAAATTTCATAGAGGCTCATGAAACTCGGCATGTTACCAGAACTGTGTAAACTACATATGTCTGACTGTGGTAGGCCTACTTAACAATTTTTCCAGTACTTCTCAAGTGTCAGAAGGTTTGAGAGCACTAAGTGTGAGGGATCAGAGAAAGAGCATATGAGTAAAACGGAGTGAGAGAGGTTCTTATTATGCACTTGTAGTAAGTTAATAATAGCAAAGACACAAACACAGAACAGATATTTGTTTTCTCAAATTAAATTATTTTTTTCATGATTATAATTTCTCTACAAAATATAATTTATGTACCATTCTGCAATTAGAGCTGAGGCACACACTGTTTATCACCATACAAAATACTGTCCAAATTACTTTGACGTGATGGATGATGTTGCATTGATTTGCTGCAAAATTTGAGTGAGGTTCTACTTTTTTTTTTTTTGCCTGATCATTTTGCACTGTTGTTTTTTTTTTTGTTTTTTTTGCTGGATCCCATCATGTCAACTCCTCCTCTGTGTCAAAGAGGCAGTGTCATTGAAATGAACGAGACTGCGATTTGTGACGCAGCCTTACTCACACTTTTTATATTATCTCTCATTACACATGACATTGTCACTTCAACCAAATATTAATAGTAAAAACCTCAAAATTAGATGATATTCTTGTAATATTAGAATGATTAGAGAGTTGAACAATGACATTTGCCAACAGGTCACAGGAAAAAATGACTTTCTTGAAGATAATTAGATAATAATTTGCCCAAGTCAACTCTGTTATCTGTTTGGAATTTCCTACAGAGAGCATCCCAAAAGCAGAAAACGAGAAAAATCATTGGAGGTATGTGAAAAATGTTTCTTATACTGAAAGTTTCTCATTGACAAAGGTAACACTGTACTGTCTACCACTTCTGATGTGTGTTATGTGTGTGTGCTGCAGGTGTGTGAGTTCCAGGACCAAGTGGCGAAACATCAAATCCTCTCACGTAGTTCATCAGAGCCGAGCCAGCCCACCTTCCAGTCTACACGCACACCTGATCGATGGCACGCAGAGGAAAACACACTTGAACATGATCAGACAAACACAAATCACTGTGCAGATGATCACGCAGACACGCACACGAATGACAATGTACAGACACAAAACAGGGTGACAGGTGAAGTCGCCCGCTCACAACGGAAGCCGTCTGGAAGAGACACAGTCATTAGAGACAAGACAGGAATCACACAAGGACTTTTGCAGTTGGAAAATGAGACAAACTCGCAAACCTTTGAAGGTACAGAGAAAGACAAACAGAAAGACACCGACGTGGAGCCATTCGAGAAAGAAGAGGAGAGCACAGACACAATAAGGTGGGGTATATTGCACACGTAAGCAGTGTATGCAAGTTCAGACTTGTGAATAATCAAATAACAAGTAGAGTACATCCTTAAGAATATTCATTTAGATTTTTAATGAAAAGTCCATGAGAGACTCCATTGTGTCGTCAGTGTGTGGTAATTCAGTTGGGAGCTGGAACAGTTCTGAAAACTTTCTAGTCCAAAGTTTTGGAGTGTCTTCCTGATACAGAAGACAGGTGATGACAGTTAATAGATATGATTCTCGACATTTCTTTTTAAATATGTGGATTTTTGGTCAGACAATACTTACTTAGCATGGCATGTATTTAACAAAACCCCCTTAATTGTTTGAATTATAACATGTTTTAATACCCAAACACTGTCATCGATTATACAGTTACAGTATACGATTATAAATTCATTTCCAGTGACTATTGGCAGAATAAGTAAGTTTTTTTCCTATTTATAGAAATAAATTAATAGAGTGTCAGTAGTGAGTTTAGAGGTGCCATCTTTGCATCTTTTTCAGCAAGAAAACCCTGAAGCTAACACAGAGAATTGACAGAGCTGTCTTTGTTTGCAGCTGCATTATCACACAATAAAAACATAACTTTGACAACAAGACAAAGCCCATGAAATGCTCACTGTTGTGGATTATATGTCTGAAAGATATTTATATGAGAATTGCAAGTTAATTTTCACACACGGATCTTCAACAAACTGACTAGCATTTGTTCTCTGTAGCCACAAAAGGAAGTCGGGATTGTTATTTTGCTATGGGAGAAAGAGGACGGGCCTTTGGGAGGAGCGGCAGGCCAACTCAGACAATCCTGAGAAACAAACACATGTGTCTGAGACACTTTCCTTGGAGAGGACCAAGCCGGACAGTAGCAGCCGAGTAGAGAAACAAGGTGAACAAGTGCAGCAAACACAGATAGGCCTCACCTGGACCCATTCGCTCCCCTCCACCCAGACTGTGATGGTCTCTCCACTGAGTCGAACAGAAGGGCCATGGAGCAGACCACTGCTTCTCAAAGGGAGTGAGCGGGAGTCTAAAGTACAGAAACTGGCTGGGTTAGAGAAAGAGGTTCAGGGGCTACGGAGGCTTCTAGGTCTGGAAGTCACAAAGACATCTCAAGGCACGATGACAACTGCTGATAGCAGTACAGAAAATCCAAAAGACCTGCCAGCATCCACAGCGAGCAGAGAGGTTGGCTGCCAGACGGACATGGCTGAGGTCAGCAGAGTTAATATCCAATATTCTAGCTTCATTGATAAATTGATGATAACTTACAAAACTCAATGGAAATTGTGAAGTAAACCATATGTACTCAATTTTGCCACTCAAAGCTTTTTTGGTTTGCAGTGTTTTTATTCTGGCGTGGCTTTTAGTTGATGCTTTTTAATATTGAAAAAAGGCATGACTTGGTTTTAATGTCAAATGACCAGAAATACAGATATAAATAACTTAAATGACAAAACAGTAGCCACTTTTACAGTCAGTTTTCATTGAAATCATTAGTAACCTATCTAAAAGAAACACATCTAATTAATATTTTAGCTGTATTTATTTGCTTCAAATCTAAGCTAAATGGAAAGCAAAGCAAAGCAAATGGAGTGCCACTGTAAGGAAAATCATCCTGAATTTAGCTTTTAAAATATTGCCCAAATAATAAGATATGACTGCCAGTAAAAATGTGTGGTAGCTGTATTGGGAATTAATTAGAAAAGATGAAAAAGATTACCCTACTCAAGCTCAGACTGCTCTGTGTGGTATGTTAAAAAATGTAAATTCTCCCCTGTCTCATTTACAAGTTGTGTGACCAAACCATAGGAGTGCAGTGCTTTTTAAACTAAATGAACTACTATGGGGATATAACATCCTTTATTCCAGGTCGCCTAAATCTGCTCAGACTCATTAACCTTAAATGAAGATCTAACAGCAAACTCTTAAGTTATATCCCTTCTTCTGTCGTTCCTCTGCATCAGAGCTCTGCTTCATCCAGCAGCCCGTCACTAGCTGTGCTGGTCCAGGGTCAAAGAGCTGTATGTGGGTCGAAGGAGCAGCCTGAGCAGAACCGACCCTGGAAGGAGAAAACTGAAACTCAGAGCAGGACCAGAGTCTGTGACAGCGAGGCCTGTGAAGACAGCAGGTGTGTATTTTCTGGATAGACATGCACATGTAGTTGCATACACAGGCACCACTAGCTGTATATAATGAAATTATCTTTAAACCAATTTTTGATTCATTTGTTAATCGTACTTGTGCGTTCTGCTCATGCCGGTCGACACGTTGGTTTGTTTACTGTTTAGAAACTAGGTGCTTAATCATAGATTTATTAAAGATTTGGGTAGTGGACAGCAGTAGAAATAAATCCTATTACTATCTCTGTGCAAACAAGGTAAGCACATATGAACAAATAGCTGAAAATGTCCAGACTGGCATTTGCCTTCACTTCATTTTTTAAAAGTTAGGCTAGCCAATCACAACGAACTGCTGCCTCTCAGATATAAACATCTATCTCTATACTTAAAGAATAAAGTCCTGGATTTTAGATTCATGTCCTGTAGTTGGCAGGACATTTATGTTTTAGTTGACATTTACGTGCAGGGATTGTTTTCAGCGGACAAATGAACCAAAGGAAAAACATAAATTCTCCTATTTAAAAGATAAATCAACTTTAACTATATTAGTATCTGTCTTTACCACCTGTCTGCTGTTTTTTTTTTTTTTTACTCTCACTTCTCCAAAAACATTGACGTCATATCCTTTACACTTATTTGTGCGTTCTTGTTCTCCATTTTCGCTGATGTGTGATTAAAAACTAATGTTCCCAGACATGTCAATGCTGAACCACAAGCTTGGACTCAAATGCAGACACAGACTCAGTTAAAAAATCAGTCATTTAAATCAGAATGAGGTCAGTACACAGGTGATCAGTCAGAGGGGCAACAGTGTCCAAATCAGCAGGCAAAAGGCAAAAACAGGTCAGGAAACTATTGGCTCCAGAAACTCAGAAGGAAAAATGCTGGAACGTTGTCACGAGGGAACAAGACGAACTGGCACAGAAGGAAGGGGACACTAAGACTATATACTCAGGGGGAGGGGAGACAATGAGACACAGGTGCAACACTTTGGGGCAGGGCAGGTAATGACACATGAGGGAAACATGAGGGCAGGAAGTAAAGGACCTGAAACGAGACAAGAGGCGAGTATCAAAATAAAAACAGGAAGTACAAAGACAAAGAACACCAGGAGAAACAAAAAGGTAACTTAACTATCCAGACGGGGCGCGACAAGACAAGCCTTTTCACCTGAGCTACTGAAATGTGAAATGCAGCCTGTTACGTTTTCCAGCTTTGATAATGAAGTTGTTCTCCAAACAGATCAGCACAGGAAAATCTGCACGATATCCGTAACAACGTGGTGGTGCTACTCACAGCCCTGCTGCCCCAACTGGACCTGGCTGGCATCAGTATGGAGACCACTGACGTAGACAGCATCCTGCAGCAGATCATAGAGGTCAACTCACTGAAACTATGATCAGTATTGTCATTGAATCTAGCAGATATCTTTTGGCATAGATTGGTATTTTTTTCCATGTTCTTATGCAAAGTTTGGGTTTATAAAACTAACCTAAATGTAGAGTATACGGTAATAATCATCTTTTAATGCTCATTTCGAAAGTTATGTAATTCTCACATTATCTTTCTGGTGCTTGTGGATGAGCTCTGTAATTTAATGTTTTTATGTCCTTATGTTGATTGGTTTACAGTCGAGATATAAGTAAGAAAGTGCAGCTGGTTATAGTTTCTCAGTGTGTCTGATGCTGAGACTGAATTCTTAGAGAGATTTGTGAAAAAGAGGCAGAGAAAATATGATGTTGTGTTTTGCGTAGAAGTTTTCCTCCAAAGGTAAAGAGAAGAAATTCTGTAATTAACTAGTTGGATCTGACTTTGATATCCCCATACAGCCCAAAATGCTGAAGAAATATGAACCATTTAATATTATATTATCTTTTGATTTTTTTTTTTCTTTAAAAAAGTGTGATATGTTGCTATTGTTTGTTCTGCCTCTGTTTTTATTGACTATTTAAATTAGTTTTATACACGCATGGTCAACATATTCATGGAGTAACGCTTGTTTATTGAATTGTTCTATTCCATTTTATAAACAAAACTTTTTACATTTGCATTAAAATAGTGAAACCATTTATTGTACACTGCCTCTTAACTTTCAACACAGTGCACTTTATCACTGCAGTGAAAAACAAGACTAGGTCAAAGCCTAGTATGTGGCCAAAGCCTAGCTTATGGCCAAATCCTGATTTTATAACCATGACGTGGTCTCACACAGCTCACAGCCTCCGTCTGGGATCCACAATAGTTTTGCCTTTATTTACTTCAACTCCAGAACGTAACAGACATTTATTTGAGGCAGGTCCTTATTTCTAATATGTAGGCTTGATATGTAGGCTAAGCCTCATTACTGATGACTTCTCCCTCTCCCTCCGTGTCTTATGTTTAATTATTTCTCTGCCTGCTGTAGTAATAATGGTACACGTAATGAAAGTAGTTTATTTGCTGTAATGGAGGCAAGCCTCAGTGTATTGGAAGCGCTCCTCCACTTTGCTGCAGTAGACTGCCGTAACAAGACGTGTAGCTCTAAGCCCCTGGTCGGCATCCACAAACGGTCCTGTCATATACCAGGTTTGTATGAAGGACGAAAAATGACAGTATAAAGTAGTATAAATATACAAATAAATGCTGAAATAAACGGCTATTGGTTATAGTGGCATGATCGATTGGATGGATCTGCTACTACTGCATTGACTGATACACAGGAGCTTTGTCTTTCCAGTGTTGCCAATTTACGGACTTTGACACGAGATTTAAATACATCAGTCAGTCAGTCTGGGACGTTCCACATTATAGAGCTGGTCCTGCTGTTATGGTCAAGCCTAAAATGAAGAGGTCCTGCAGTACCTTTTATTTGCCACAAGGTGTCAGTGAAGCCTAGTAATGAAAACATGCTTCCGTCACATTTCCACATTTGGAGAGTGTATCATTTCATTTTTTCAAATCATTTCAATTTTAACCTTTTTTTGTAGTTTTTTTTTAAACTACAATTTTCTCCAGCAACTTCTGCCCAGGGTGTCAGTTACCAGAATCCTTAATCAAGTAAAGGGTACTGAATTGGAGCCTACTTGTTCTATGTGATGTGTGGGTAATTATTGTATTGTACTACAGTTATGTATTAGCACTCCATCAATCAGCCAAAACCTTCTGGCAAATGAATCATAGCCAAGCTCATTAAATCACAGGTATATGGGTACACCAAAGCCTGCAAATTGTTATACAATCTATAATAATCTATGTCAGAGAGAAAAAATACTGCACTCATAATCCCAAACATACACAAATTTATCACAAATGCGATTATACCCACAAGGATGCCACCTTCAAAAGATTTATAAATTGCATCAAATGGCTTCATTAATGCTTTATAAATAATATAATTCTAATTATGTATAGATCAGTTATAACCCATCAATAACAGCAGCTCTAAATGTTGGCAGGTAAAATTCATTTGTTTCCCACTTTCATGTAAGCAATCAAGTATATAATACATATAAATATAATCAAGTTGACAATTAATGGATTTTGGGAGGTTTTCCCCAATCTGGCAACCCAAAATGTGTTTTTATTAATGGCTTATAACTGTTTATATAAATGGTTAAGTAACATGTATGAAGCCAAGCACAGTTCTTACAATGGGTGTCTTAAGAGAGAGTTGTGGCCAGTGCTGTTCTAGGTTTATTTATGTATATTATATAGCAAGATTGTATGATCCTTGTTTAATGTGATTTACCGGTTTCATTTGCAGCTCGGTGTGTCCAAGACAAATTTCTCTCCCTGGACAATAAAGTCTCATCTGATCTTATCATAGCACAGCTCGTACAATCTCACCCGCACACACTCCAACCACCACACGCCCCCACATGCAACCTCAGTTTCCCTTGTAATCGTACTCTCCCCACCCCACCCCCGCAGCCCGTCCCTTTAAATATTCCAGCCCACAGGAGGAGCACCAGAGCCTGGATCGACTTTGACCTGGGACACGGTGGACCCCACAGGTGCGCACACTGCGATGAGGCCGACATTTGTGACGCTGCTGCTGCCGCTGCTGCTCCGCTGCTCCGCCGGAGAAGTGAAGCCCTCAGCCCCCGTTGTAAGAGACTATTATATAGCAGCTGTAGAAATCGGCTGGGACTATCTCTACCTGGACGATGGTGACTCCGACCAAAGGTGAATGTTTCTTTGTTGAATTTTAGTAACCCCACTTTTTTTGGGCGGCACACTGTAAAAGTCTTTATAAGTCAGTTTGACCTTTTTTAAAGCTGGTACTGTTCAATAAAGTGTGATGATATTACGACGATTGGTTTGCTTCCAATAAAGGGTCATATTTTAGAGGAATTTATTAGAAGCTGGTTAAAATATTGACAGATGAATATAATGACAGTTAATTTAAAAAATGAAAACAGTTAAGATGAGTTTCTTGAGTGTTTTCTGGCAGTTTTCTTATTATTTGATTTGGTTTCACTAATAGCCTGTATTTTGTTTTTGTTTTTTTTAGATGGCTCTCCAAAGATATTCCTCAAAAATACATCAAGGCAGTTTACAGGGAGTATACAGATTTCACATACAGTGTCCCCAAGCCAAGACCAGCATGGACAGGTAGGTCTCCTCCAATGATGTTCATTATTAGGCCACATATTTTGTATCTTTGTTTTGTGTCATCAAATCTTTCTCAAAGGATAATACCAATCTTTCAACGGCTGAACAAAAGCTTTAATTTCATGGAAATTAAGTTTTCAGTTGTTTTATATTCACAACAGGGATTTTGTACACATGCATGGCGCCTGTTTTCAACCCAAATAAGAAAACTTCATAGTTACTAGTTCTGTTTCAGAGCACGTATCTTCTGATTTTTATTACTATCAGTATGAATTCTTAAAGAAAGTTGTGTCCACTGGTTGCAGGTATTCAAGGCCCGGTGATCGTTGCCCAGGCTGGTGACCGGGTGGTGGTCCACTTCAAAAACCTGGCCTCTCAGCCTTACAGTATCAGCCCTTTAGGAATCACCTACTGGAAACAGTCTGAAGGTATAGTGACGTGAACGGGAGGAACGGCTGTTATCACATGCATCACAAACTGTATGTTAGTCAGCTACATTCTGTTTTTTGTGGTCAAGTGATACCAAGAACTTTACTCAGCTTTTTGACTCATACTCAGCTCTTAATGTTAAGTCCAGGTTACACCCTAGATGAGAAAATGGAAAAAAAAAACACAAGAAGCCTATAAGTTTAATGTTCCACTGTGACTTAGATGAAGGTGAAGTCAGATAGTCAAACACGTTTTGTTTCTGAGCCAAAACTGAGCAAAGAATCAGTTCACTGCAAAAGACAGGAATGTTAATGTAAACTGAATTACTGCCTACTTACTGGTAATAGTCATGAATGGTTTGATTAAGATATTCAAAGCTAAGTGTAAATGGTTTAGGAATCATCAAGAAAAAAGTTTTAGCTTCCCAAAAAGTTGCCTCCTCATTCTTTAGAAATTGCAGCAGGCAACGGTTATCATTATCTTGTGTGTGCAGATTCTGTGCAGCGCTTTAGAGCCAAACAGTCAGTCTGTTACAGCACAAGTTTTCTCCATTAAACGTGCGGTTAAAAATATCTAAATGATTGAATATCCTTGTTCTAAGAAGCTTTTGGGGATAAATCCCCTTCACGGCAGCTGCTGACATATATCCTAATGCTGCAGTCACTTCCAGTAAACGGCTCATGTGTCCCTGCCTCAGGCTTGACTCTTAGAATGCAGTTTTATCGTAATCTGAAAAGCTGCTTCTGTCACGTCCAGCAATGAGGTTTCACAAAGCAGATCTAATCAGCCTAATATTGAGGGTGTGTGTCTGTGCACCTGTGTGTGTGTGTGTGTGTGTGTGTGTGTGTGTGTGTGTGTGTGTGTGTGTGTGTGTGTGCGCGCACGTGTTGGATTTAAGTCATTGTTGCATATCATCATGAGTCAGAGCTTCCCCTGGATGTGGTTTTTACAGCAGCACAGACTGTGGTTTTACGTTATTCCTGATACGATTTCCTTAACTGAAGTTGCAATTTTAAACATTCCCATACGAAAAACACGTATTTTTTCTATTGTGATGTCACACAGCTGATTGATTGATTTGATTTATTTATTTTCTAATTACACTCTCTCTTTTTCTCAAAGAGGAGAGAATTGCATTCATTTAATTTATCCCTTCATCCTGCAGTGACTGTAGTTTTCCTGCTTTCACCCACTCGTACTGCTGAATGACTACACAGACTCATGCTGTGTCTTCTCTTTCCAGGAGTCGGGTATGATGACTCCACAGCGGGTCAGGAGAAGGAGGATGACGCCGTCCCTCCAGGAGGATACTATGAGTACGTGTGGGATATCAGCCCTAAGGATGGCCCCACCACCAGCGACCCTGACTGCCTCACCTACTCCTACTCATCCCAGGTGGACACAGTCCGAGACGTCAACTCAGGACTCATCGGTGCCCTGCTCATCTGCAAATCAAGTCAGTAATTTGAGGACCAAAGGCAGCTTTGATCTGTAATGGTCTTTTAAGTTCACTTTGCTCGACGACAGAGAGTACTATTCAGCCTGTGAAAACAGTTATACAGTCTCCTGTGTGGTTCTGGAAGGGGCTTTCCAAAGTCTTAAAACATAATGATTTCAGCTTGTGCTTGAAGACTACAAACTTTATAAGAATTTCTGTGGTACCAGCTGCGGTTGTGAAATTGGTAAAACATTGACATTTGCCAGTCAGGGATTGTCCAATAGCATCTCACAAAGATGCTACAGAGATGTTGGAAATGTAGGATCCAGTGTTTTGAAAGTTTAAATTATACTTGAGACCACAAGTTTCCCTACAGACAAACATTTTGTCTCATATTTATTGTGTCTTTATATCATTTATTGTTATGTAAAGCTCTCTCTAATGTTAATCATGCACATTGCACTTCATCTCATCATCTCATTTACCTATAAACACATACAGGTACAGACACAGACAGAAAGACACAGATTTTTGTTGAAGTTATGCTAACATTTAGAATGAGCAAGAAGCAGAAATCATTTCATCACTTGGTTTAAACCTTGTATACCTTTGGTTTCTGGCTGATGTCAGGTCTAAATCCATATTACTAAACCCAGGCTTTTGCTGAAAAGTGTCATTTGGCTGTGGTTGGTTAGTTTAGCTGTTCTTTCAATCTCAAAATATCCATACTATCTTATTGCATAATCTCTGGCTGCACCATGGCATCGCAAACATGCTATCAAACCTTGGTCTTTACACCTCTTATTGTGTCTTATATCTGCATTATGTGTGTATGTTTTCCCAGGTGCCTTTACAGACGAAGGCCTGAGGAGAAATCCAGCATTCGTCCTGCTGTTTGCAGTGTTTGATGAGACCAAGAGCTGGTATGGAGAGGTAGGAGAGAGGATGAGCAGAGAGAAGTTCAAGAGGAGCCAAGGCAGGAAGGAATACCACACCATCAATGGATATGTCAACTCTACGTTACCAGGTAATGAACCAGACTGGCTGCAGACAGAGAGTTTGTTCCATGAAGTCGTGTTGTAATGTTAAGTGTTGTGTTGTGTTTGGTCTGCACAGGAATTTGGCCTCATTTTCTTTCTCTCTCTCTGTTGTGTGTCTGTGTGTTTGTGTGTGTGTGTGTGTGTGTGTGTGTGTGTGTGTGTAGGTTTGACAATGTGTCAAGGCCGAAATCATGTGTTTTGGCATTTGATTGGGGTGGGCACGGCTCCAGAAATCCACTCCATTCAGTTTCAGGATCACACTCTGCAGGTAATTCAGTCATAACAAACAGACTTTAAAGAGGCAATTAGAGAAGATTTTTTTTAAATCCTTAAAATCCAAAATAAGAATGTTATGAGCTGAATCTTAAAAATATAAAGATTGAAATAAATGATCCAGTAACAGATGAACAGATGCAATTTCTGGATGATTTTTACTCAGTGAAGTCATACTCTGCTTTGTTGAGGCAAGAATCAGTTCCTCTTTTTCTAGTTTTGCACAAGTTGAGCTTCTTAAATTATTTCAGATTGTTTAAATGATTGTCCCTACATGCCCATTAACACTAAACAGAAATGTGATGCCAGAAATAACTCAAAAACAGACATGCCAAAACCATAGAGTACTCTGTTAATCCTGACGTAGACTTCCGTTTTAGATCCATTTCAATGCAGTGCTCCAGTGGGCTGCTGTAATTATGTAATGTACGGTCTAAAATATGCAACATAACAATGAAGATTTTAATCTCATGTGCTTTGAAAGCTTATTTTCTGTTAATTTAATTCTCATTTCACAAATAGCAGGCAGGATGATTATACAGGAGGAAATAGATCATTTTTTTACCTGTTACAAACCAATTTATAATTTCTGATCTAATTTATTATTATCATGTTCTTTCTCAAACAGTCTTGACTAAAATCTAATACACTGGCTTTGTTTTTTCAGGTGTTGACTCATCGTAAAGTCACCATGGAGGTGACCCCTATGACCTTCATCACTGCAGAAATGAGACCCACCACTGAAGGCCGCTTCCTTATCAGTTGCCAGATACATGCTCACCGCCACGGTACGGACAAACATTTGTTCGATAAAAATGATTTTTATCTCTTCAGTCTGAGTCATACATCTGATTGTTATGGTGCATTACTGCTCTACCTAGATGGTATGAACGCCTTCTTCTCCGTGGAGAAATGCCCCGAACCCGTCATTGTGCCGGGACCTGACCTGCGAAACGTCAAACACGGAGATTACGGGGGCAGCAGTGAAAATTACAGTGATGAAGATTATGACAGTTTATTCAACACCATAAGCTATCAGCCTAAGAAGCCACATCTGCAAGCGAGATCCAACAGGGGACAGCAGTTTCAAACCTGGCAGCATTATATCGCAGCTGAAGAGGTCACCTGGGACTACGCTCCTCATCTCACACCCACAGACAGGTAGGAAAGATGGAGGAGGGGAAGGAAGAAGAGGATCAGGAAGTGGCTCACTGAATTGATTTGAATTAAATGGATTGCTTGCAATAAAGTGATTGTGTTTTTTTTTCTCTGCTACATCAGTGAATTGCAATCCAGATATTTGCCTGCATCCCCCCATCACCTGGACTACAAGTATAAAAAGGTGGTGTATGTTGAATACACCGATGGATCTTTCACTCAGAGGAAGAACCCTGCCATGAATTTAATGGGACCACTCCTGAGAGGGAAAATCAATGATCAGTTCCATGTGAGTGAGTCAAGTTTTGAAGAACAGATAATCTGGGAATTTGTCTGTTTTGCATGAGAAGTATGAGCTAAATCAAAAGAAATTTTAACAAAAACAGAATTAAGAACTGGTATTGTGAAAGCACAAATTCTTTGTTTGCCTTTCTATTGATCTTCCACTGATTTAAACTGTGTCTCCAGATCATTTTCAGAAACCTGGCCAGTCGCTCTTTCAACATCTACCCCAACGGCCTTACCAAGATCGTTCCACTGCAGAGAACCACAAATGGTAATCTTAAACACAGACATAAACCAACAGACAAAACGAATGTATTTCTCAGAATTCAAATACCTCTTAATTAGAGATCCAGTAGACAGGTAAAATCATCTTTACCTTCTTTAATGTGATATATTTCCAAGTATAATGTAAAATGTGAAGGTTTATCATCGCAAGAGGAATTTTCAAATTGTTCAGGGATTTGATTGGCTCGCTAAGAAGAGTGTGTTTTTATAGTCAAGTCAGTTCAATATGTCCCACAGTACAAGATAAGTCATCAAAACTATTACCATGTTTTACTCAAAGACATGACAGAAGGATTGTTATATAAAATACAAATTATTTTGGGCATATATTCACATAAAAATGCAATGAGGAAATTTGGATGTATAATGTTTTCAACATACTTTGTTTGTTTGTGTCATGCTGTTTGTCTGCTTGCTGCCAAATTCCAACCATCAAAAGTTGATCTACTCTCATCTTATTAAACAGATGCAGAGAAGGACTTACGCTCCATGGCAGTGCCCCCCAATGGAACATTTGGCTACATTTGGAAGCTAACACCAGATGACGGGCCCCTCGAGGGAGACCCCCAGTGTCTGACCCAGCTGTATCAGAGCACCATCTCACCAGAGAGGGACTTGGCATCGGGGCTGGTAGGCACCCTGCTCATCTGCAAGTATGAGGCCATCGACACCAGAGGACACCTGGTGAGAAGAATTTGAATACAACATAGCACTTATAGACAGAAAAGGAAGATCCAAGCTGCAGTGTTGCCTCCACTAATGTAATTTTATATCTTGTGTTTACTGAATCTTTTGTTGCATGTAGTTGGGGCCGGATAAAGAGTGGAGCTTGATATTTGCTGTGTTTGATGAGAACAGAAGTTGGTACTTCAACGAAAACATGCAGAAATCCAGCCAAAGCTTCTCTAACACCACAGACGCTGAATTCTACAACTCCAATGTCATCTACAGTGAGTTCACTTTGGAGTTCAATTTGTATATTTACTTGTCAATGGTTGTCAGTGGAACAATGGTCACAGTGACATACAGTATCAGTGAACTACTTTGGATTTTCATCCTCTTCCAGGTGTGAATGGTATCATGTTCAGTGGGCGTCAGTTTGTGATGTGTCAAACTGATGTCACCTTCTGGCATGTGGCCAGCGTGGGCACCCAAAGTGACTTCCTCTCTGTATACTTCACGGGGAACCTGTTTCAGTACCAAGGCCTCTACAAGTCCGTCCTCACCCTTTTCCCCATGACTGGCGTGACCATTCCCATGGAAACTGAGCTGACAGGTGAGGTCACATAATTCAAGTTTTGGCCTTGTAAACCTGTGGTCGTATTTAAAAATGACACTGCGTCTGCCTGTGTGCCCCCCAAACTCCATAATTGTGTTATTTTTGTACAATCAAAAACCACAAACAAAAGCATTATCAGAATAACTTAAATATGCTGTAATCAGCTAAAACTCCTACACATGGTGGCTTCACATGGCAACACAGATTGTTAATTCTTTGCCTTAAATGTGGGAAATACAACAATTTTTGGTGGTTGAATTGTTTGAAAGACTTTGGCAGCATCTTAGTGGGGAGTGACGTCTGATGGACATCTGTATCGTATACTCAGCATGTTAAGTAGTCAAGGTGTGTGCATGGTAGCAGGGATGTGCCTGTGAAGCACATTTTTTGGAGCATTTAGCATTAAGGCCACTATCCTGTTTCCCAGCATTGACATGCATCAAGGAATTTTGGATATGCTACTGTTCTTTCTTCCAAGATGCGGCTGGTGATTGGGTTTACATGAAAAGCAATAGGTGTGAGTGTTTTGATGCATGTCATGCACTGCCAGTGCATACACTCAAATCATATTAACGCTTGACTTTCTCTTCGCTCAGGTGAGTGGGAGATCAGTGCTTTTGACGGCAGCCTCAAGAGCCGGGGGATGAGCATCCATTACACAGTTCGTCCTTGCGACAATGGAGACCTCCCACTAGTCGATCGAGACAGAGATGAAGATGATATCACTGATTATATAGATCAGATTGATCTACTGCCAAGGGGCAGAAGATCGCAAAATAACACAGTTTTGGTTCGAGTGTGCAAGAAACCCCCAGCTATCAATAATACTCAGTCAGGAAACTTCACTAATGATAAAACTGAAGGGACTGGGGCTGCTGAAGGACAGATATGTCAGCTGAAGAGAGTGTCAGTAACAGGAGGAGATCCAAACAGGGTGTCAGAGGGAGAAATCCCACAGGATATCTTGGAGAAAATAGAGATAGATGGAGAGTTGACAGTTACTCAGAATGGGACTGAACCTGTAGAAAACCATGGGGGCAGACAGAGAAGACAGGCAGAGGGAAACTGGACAGATGGGGACATTTTCTCTGGAGCCTCAGAAGCTGGAGGAACTGGGACAGAGATTGGTGGACAGGCTGCAGAAAACAAGACCGACACTGATGCAGAGATAAAGTCCAATGAAAGGAGTGAAATGAATGGGACAAAAGAGGAGCTTCTAAAGAGCAACGAGATCTTACTGAACAGCAATCCACTGTTGACAAAAACGATCTCAACTGTGGAACCAAGCAGTTCAGAAGAAATTGATGAAAACTTTGTACTGCAAAACTACATTCAGTCTGAACCTGATCGACTTTCAGTGGATCTGCTGGCTTTGGACACCAACTACACTGCTAATAACAATGAAACACAGATTGACCTGTCTTTAGAGTATGATGACTACAGCTATCAGGTACTATTTTCTGTATGTCTTGTGTAAATTTTTCAAGTACATATAATTCCATACGCCAGATAGCAACTGCCACAAACCCAAACTCTTCGTCCTCACCTTTAATTATGTAAATATTTGTTTTGTTTTTATAGATGAACAGCACACATATGTCTGCCACAGGCCATGTGAACCCACGCTCGGGAGGCATCAAATATCGCACTTACTACATTGCTGCAGAGGAGATCACCTGGGACTACGGCATCAGAAAACCACATCAGTTCATCAAACCCAGGTAGGAATAAGATTTCATCCAGGTTTTTCTTCACTTTCTGATGGTGAGTTATTGTAGCGTCCAGTCTGTGCTGAAGAAGTAGCTCTGACTTTTGAAAGCTCCTCTCAGCCTTATACAAAAATGTTAAATGTTGGGATGTTAAATTTCTAACTGTATCCATCTTGTCATGTTAGCATGATAAAAAGCTATACTAATATTAGCATGTAGAAGTGATAATAATATAACATAAGCAGCCTACTGTGTCTAATTGAGTGTTATACAGCGTAGATTGGTGAAAGCTGAGCCAAGTCTGACAATATGGAGCTAAACTTGACAATGTGAGTCTCAGATGTCCTGAAATAATCCGTATTAAATCAGCAGTACTGACTGAACTCCTTTCTTTAGAGAGATGCGGCGAGGTATGAGGAAGTTCCTGCCAGAGTATAAGAAGGTGGTGTTTCGGGCCTACAGGGGTGAAGACTTCCTAAATCCCATAAGCAGGGGAGAGATTCAACATCACCTGGGACTCATGGGACCTTTCATCAAAGCTGAGATTAATGATCTTGTCACTGTGAGTGATACTGTTGCCTGCGCAAAATAAAATGATAAACTAATTATGTTTTTTTCTTTAGTCAAGGTAGCTACTTTCACAATCTTCAATTTACAGCAAATGTTTCATGAAACAACCAAAGTACGAGATATAACTACTGTAGATAATGTAGCTCTCTGCTCAAAACTGTCTCTGCTTTTGTGAAAAATTCACCACTTTTGATTGGTGTTGGTAATCTCCCTGTCTTACTCAAGGTGATCTTTAAAAACAAGGCATCCAGGCCGTACTCATTTCATCTTCAGGGAGTGTATGACCGCAGCCAGGGGGCCGGCATAGCCCAAACCCATGCCTCCTCTGCTCCACCTGGTGTCCCAGGAGAGCCCGTGGCTCCTGGTGAGACGCGGACCTATAACTGGAGAATAACCAAGAAACAAGGACCAACTGACACTGAATTCGACTGCAAGACTGGGGCTTACTACTCCACTGTGGACAGGGTCTGTATGGGCCTTCACCTGCAGCCTTCACATGTTTCATGGATATACGGCATATATCTGTGTTTGCATGAATGTTATTTTTCTGTTTTGTCCATTACTGTCTCTTAATACATGTACATATGAACTTATAATTAATTAATAATTATTTTATTTTTTAATTTGTCATTCACAATTAAGTGAGGCACTAATTGCTTTGTTTATTATTATAACCGTCTCCATTTGGTTCTTATTTATTTTCATCATAAGATTAGTCTGATTGTTTATTTGTAAGTTAATTTGTAATTGTTAAATCTCAAATAAATTCTTGTTTGTTCCTTGCAAGGGCATAAAATGAGAATCACAAAACATGTCCCATAAATTCACAAACTTAATCTTTTTAATTATTGCCTAAAACCTTGACTGTATTTAAATGAAAAGGAGAAAATAAATATATCCTTCTATATTCAGGAGAAGGACCTACACTCAGGTCTGATCGGTCCTCTGGTGATCTGTAAGCCCGGCACCCTCTGGACTCGTCAGAACACACAGCTGGATGTCCAGGAGTTTTCCCTGCTCTTCCACACCTTTGATGAAACTAAAAGCTGGTACATGGAGGAGAATCTGCGCCGGCACTGTGCCCCACCCTGTCACGCCAACACCGAGGACCCCTGGTACCACATCAGCAATAAGTTTGCAGGTGGGCGAAAAATAGAGTTGATCGTTGGTGACATGTTTTAATTAAACTACTGCAGATTTGTTGCAATTGTTTTTATGAGAAATTTTTATATATTTTAAATAAATGCTTATGATTTTTCCTTTTAGCGATAAATGGTTATGTGGCGGAGACACTTCCTGGTCTGTTGGTCGCCCAGCACCAGCGAGTGAGGTGGCACCTGCTGAATGTAGGAAGCGACGGCGAGTACCACGCTGTGCACTTCCATGGTTTGCCTTTCACCGTTCACATTGAACAGGAGCACCGTATGGGGGTCTACAACCTCTTCCCGGGTAAATACACACACACACACACACACACACACACACACACACACACACACACACACACAGACACACACACACGCACATTCATATTTATATGCTAATACTTTTAGTTCTGTCTTTCTGGTTATGTAACCCTGTCTTTCTAAGAATCTTTCTTGATTCCTGTATTACACACTGTCTTGTTTATTTATTGCTCTTTGTCACCCATTAATTCCTCCCCCCCTCCAGGAGTGTTTGGCACAGTGGAAATGAGACCCCCCACAGTCGGCACATGGCTGGTTGAGTGCACCATAGGAGACTACCAGCTGGCTGGCATGAGGGCTAAACTGCTAGTGTATAATCCACGTAGGTACACATTTCATATATGGGTGAAAAATATTATTATTATTATTATTAGTCAAGGTAGTGGCTCAAGGAATGACAGTGTCAGTCTGTTCTGCCTGTGTCCAGCGCTTTGGTCCAGAGATAAAAAAAAAAATCTCAGCAAAAAGGATTGAAATGAACCTGGTTTATATTTCATTGTCTCAAGATGATGGATCTAAATGATTTTAGTGATCCCTTTACCAATAAGTCAAAATTTCCACTTTTCCAACAACAATGATTGAATTCCTTCAGCCTCATCTGTACTGACATTCTTAGATTAGCATGCTAACATAACATGTGCTAGTATGCATATTTTGCAGTATGTGTAATTTGGTGTGCTACTAGCCAAGAGTTTCCATTGTTGCCAGCTCATTAATTTGTTTTCTATTGCGTAATGAGTGTTTCAGCCTCATGGAGCTGCTGACCAGGCTACAGATATTTGGGCTTGAATAAGATTTCGCAACACTAGGAACTTCATCACTTACATGCCAACACCACAGCTGCTGCATTTTGAAGAGTTTCATCACATCATATGAAATATATCAGAGGCTTTTTCCCAAGCAATGTTTAATTTAGGAAACTTTTTATTGTAATGAGAAATTCACCCATTGTGAGGGCGCATTCTGAGGTAAACCAATACAGATGCTCTTGTCATTTCCAGAAATCTCTACTGTTCAGATGTGTTAAGTCCACAGAAATGGGAAAGGGAAATTTTTAAGTGATAATTGTGTATACTTGGAAATTTGCTGGAATTTTCTCTTACTGTCATGCAGGATGTGTCTTGCCTTTGGGGATGAAATCAGGAAGGATTGAGGATTCCCAGATCACGGCTTCAGATCACATAGGTAAGATGCTGTTTTTTTAAACTTTCATTAAACAGGGTAAACACACCAAGAAGGCCCTTAATACTTAGCAATATCTGCAGAGAGAGGACATGCTTAGCACAAATACCCAGTGCAACGAAAATGAAAATACCCCAACTAGCTTTATGAAATCTTAAACCCTGGAAATTACCCACATTAAGAGTTGGATTATAAATGTGTTTACATTTGTGTGTCCAGATAGGTGGGAGCCCAGCCTGGCGAGGCTGGACCAGTCGGGTTATATCAATGCCTGGATGGGCAGAAACAAGATGTCATGGATACAGGTCAGACATACAGCCTTTCTCTACACTTTATCTGCCACAGTATATGGTGCAACAATATCAGTTAAATTCTTTTTGTAACATTCAAGTTTAAAACAGTAATCAAGCACAGTGAAATGTTATGTCATGTAATGTGTGTTTTGTTAGGTCGACCTCCAGAGGCCGACCCTGCTGCATGGTATTCAGACACAGGGAGTCAGTTCAAAGCTGAGGGACCACTACATCACGTTCTTCACCATCTCCTACAGTCTGGACCAGGATACTTGGGTCACCTACAAAGGAAACACCACCAGGAAGAACAATGTATGTCCTCTAATGTGATACCTCAGTAGGATTAAGGTTAATATTTGTCTGTAATAAAATGTTGATTCTTCAGAAAATTTGTTCCTCAACATACAAGTAGTCGTGGAACATGCAGTTCCCAGATCACCAGATAAACAGACCACGTGACCACTGACATTATTTCCAGTTGTATTTACATACACATTATATATTCTATATCTAGAAACAGCTTCAACAATCTGCTTCCTGTGTCCTGTGTCAGGAAGATGCAGCCTTCAGTCTGTAGACTAGAACTCAAAACTCATAAGACTTAAAGAGTGAAACTGTTGCAAAGCATTTGACTTACTTACTATTTTAAAACTGATGACTCCATCATTAAAATTTAAAGTATCCCACACAAATGACCTTCTAGTAACCTAACAAGTAGTTTTGTGTTTTGAAGTTCATTAACTACAAATTCTGAATACTATACAGTTTTTGCAGATCAGTTACGAGCAGGTGCCACTGTCCTTGGCTGTGCATTTGTGATGTCAGAAAATCTGGGAGATGGTTGTCCGTTGGAGTTTGGGGCAGTGTTCACTGTTGTTGTAAACTGTTTTTGTGGCTCTGGTTTAGGTATTTTATGGCAACATGGACAGCTCCAAGGTGAAAAACAACCACTTTTTCCCACCATTTGTGGCTCGCTACGTCAAGATTCAGCCATTTAACTATGTGCAAAAGCCTGCTCTCCGACTGGAGCTTCTGGGCTGCGATCTCAACAGTGAGTTGTACTAAACAGTGACAGAATTTACTGAAGTCTTTATTTAACTGTATGAAAGTGCTGAGAATGATTGTTTGTATGTGTGTGTGTGTGTGTGTGTGTGTGTGTGTGTGTGTGTGTGTGTGTGTGTTTGTGGCCAGGCTGCTCGCTCCCTCTCGGGCTCCAGACGCTGATTCCTGACAAAAACTTCGATGCCTCCTCATGTTATTCATCTCTGCTGAGTACTTGGAAGGCCAGCCTCGCCCGGCTCCATCAGGGAGGCAGAGCCAACGCCTGGAGGCCAAAGGTGAACTTAACACACATAAACACATATGTTAATAAATGCACACATACTGTTCATGAAATCCAAATTTATAACACATGCAAAGCAAAATCAGTGTTCTTGGAAAACAATTCAATTCAGTTCAGTTTTATTTGCATAGCACCAAATCACAACATACATTATGTCAATGCACTTTAGAGGGTAAGGTCAAGATAATAGAGAGAATATTATAGAGAGAAACTGAACAGTTTCCACAATGAGCAAGCACTTAGAGGAAAAACTTGTTGAGTTATTTGTGTGTGCCTCAGCAACACTGTTTGAGAAACACCAACACAAAGCAGTGTTACTTCATCTGCCGTTTGTTCCATATGTCGCACTATGTTAAGAACCAGTGTCATGCATTATTATTGCTCCCTCACATTCTCCTCTCTCTATCCTTATATTATTTTTGCCTTTTATCATTTCTTCCTCTCCTCTCATCTCAAAGCTTATCGCTTTCACACTTTGCAGCACTGAACTCTAGAGGTGTGATTTGTCCCTCTGTCAAACTGTTGAGCTGTTATTAAAAGTCACACGGCAAACAGTATGTAGCACTTGTGATTCGTTGACAGGGGTCAAACACTTTGGGCTGATTATTATCTCGAAGTGTCCTTAAAGGGCCGTAAAGGTCTGAACAGATAGCTTCATATTATGTGTGAAGTCTTTTCTGTTTTTAATGTTCTTAGAGGTTTAGGGGAATTTATCCTTTAACTGTATCCGCAGTCAGCATTCAGTCATTGTCATTAACATTAGTCTAAACAGGAACAAAGCACTTCTTGTAAATATGTTCCAGGATACAGACTATAATGGGGCCCACCTTGATTTACTTTTCCTTGTTTATATAAATGCGAGTGGTTTGGCATTTAAATAGGCTTTTAAAATCTCTGGCTCTCCTCACACTGGGTTTCAGCTTTGAATCATTTTTAATTGTTGGGACTTTTCCTGAAATCAAGCAACCTTTTCCTCATCATTTGTTTTTTTCGGAAATGATGGATACAACAAATAGTCCCCACACAAACAGTTCTTCTGGTTTTACCCGATTATATCATGGCAAAACAACACACTGCCAGAAACCTAGTTTATAAGTTTCTTAGTGTTTTTAGAGAAATGTGGGAGGGGAAGTGATGCGGTGTTCCCTTGTGCCATCTCCGCATCTGTTTCTTTTTTCCCTTCATGGCCTTTGTAGTCCAAGGCTGGAGCAAATCTGTGTCTCATCCTGCTCAAGCATACGAACAAACCAGCTGTTTTAGCCCTACTCTGTGATGTCCCTCTCTGTCGCCCCGAGTTCAGTTGAGTTTTGCGATGACCTTGGTATAACTGCTCGCAGGTCTAGTGTCTTTGTTTGTATATTTCGTCTTTGTTCTTTTATGTTGATATTTTACTTTCTGAGATCTAAAAATCTCTTCCCCCCCCCCCCCCCCCCCCCCCCTCCCTTCACGCCAGAACAACAATCCCCACGAGTGGCTGCAGGTCAACCTGGGGAAAATCAGACGTATCACAGGGGTCATAACCCAAGGAGCACGATCACTGTTGACCCAGATGATGGTGACGGAGTTCTCAGTCACCGTCAGTCATGATGGACACTCCTGGAGCAGCGTGTTAGAGGACAGGTCCCAAAGAGAACAGGTAGACCACACAGACACTTCATCATTTCATAGCTAACACGATCCAGTTTCCTGCCTGACTACAACTATATAAACATCTATCTCCCAGTTTCTCGTACCATGGACTCTGTATTTTAGAGCTGACAGCCCATCACAAGAGTCCTATTAAAGCTTGGTAACACAGTGTACTAAATGCTGGTATGACGCTTGAAAATCCCTGTAACTAATCAAAGTTCTGGGCAAATAATCAGTTCTTAGTATCATGACTTCCAAAATCCACATCTGTTGAACTCTAATACCCAGATCTGCATAAAAAAAAATATTTTCTGGATCTAATCTGCAACCTGAGCCCTTCAGTGTTAATTTATTACAATTCTTCTTAACTCCCTGCTTTTCCCTCTGTTCCCGTTTATTCCATCCTCAGATCTTCACAGGAAACAACGATCCAGAGGAGGAGGCTGTCACACTTTTTGATCGTCCTCTGTTCGGCCAATACCTTCGTATCCACCCACGAGGCTGGATCAACGACATCGCCCTGCGTCTGGAGGTCCTGGGCTGTGAGGCACAGCAGGTGCTCTGACTCCACTGGACAAACTCAGCAACCGGCATGCAGCAGCATTTTAGTAGCAGCGTTTGTGTGTGAGCGTATGTGTGTGCGTGAAGTATCTTAGTTTTGGGGGTTGATGAGAAATGTTTCATTGTTATGATGAACACTTCTTAAGTTATATATATATTGTTTGAAATTGAATGAGAAAAGCTATTTCTTCTGTAACCACAACTTTGTTTACATTTTCACCTTTTTGCCAGTGTGGCGTTTGATCATTTTACTACTGTTCAGAAGAAGAATCCTGTCCGAAAAGACAGGACATAAGTATGCTTGAGGTCATATTAAAATGGATATAATATATGAATATTTTATTTCAGTTTTAAGATAAACGCAGCTGAGCTACACAGTATTTGCTTTCACAGCTGGGCTAACTGCAGAGCAAACCTTTTGAATGTAAGCTTGTGTAAATATTTCAGACCCAGAAGGATGTATACAGTTTGACTAGTAGTTGTATATGATGGGGAAAGTTTGTATTAATGTTTTTTTTGCTTTATTAGAGTTTATATAAACAATGAATCTTAAAGAGTTTCAGTGGCATTTATTCCACACCTCAGGTGTGAATTACACATTCTTGTACACACAAACACAAAAATACAAGGACACACATTTTCCCTCCAGCTGAAGGCAGAATTTGAACTATTATGTGTTTTTTCAAAACTCTACCAAGTTCAGGTAGATGTTTGAACATGGGCAGCTTCAAACAAACACCTCTCTCCGTCCTTCACTTTTGTTTTCTTCCTTCTTGCCAGTACATTATCTTTGTTCTTTCTTCTGTCCATCTGACTTCAGTCCAAAATGTTCCTGAACTGTTATTTTGACTTATCCACCTCCACCAGGTCCTCCTGGCAGAAACAATGCAACAGCTCAGCTCCAACATTGTTCTTTCTTCAAATATGCAGCGAGGAAAAACAAGTACGCTCACAGATCAGAATGACAATCATGAGGTGACTGGAAGGGAAACAGTAGTAACAAGAGTAAGAGCAACAAGGTTTGTGTGTGTGTGTGTGTGTGTGTGTGTGTGTGTGTGTGTGTGCGCGCGTGCTGTATATTTTGGGTCTGATGGTGTGAAACTTGAAAACAAGAGCAACATGTTTGTAGGTGCAACCAAGCTTTATCAACTCACTATCGGCTGAGGAAGTTTCCAGGGTGGGGGTGTGTTTCGTTTGGAGGACAGAGTAATGCCAGACAGGATGTGTGTTGGCAGAGACATAGCAGTAGCACATTATGCCCGGCCGTCACATTTTATCTCTCTGAAAACAACAGCACACGGTCCGTTATCTCAGCGAACTGACAGAGCACCTGTAATCAACTCCAGCTGAATAATTGTGGGATTGTGTTTGGAGCGTGTGAAAGACCCAACAACACAAGCCAAGCACATGCAGTGGAGACTGAGCACGGGTGGGCTTTTACATGACTTTCTCATTAACTCTCAATTCTGTCTATACTCCCTATCTTTATTGATTTAAATGTATGTGATAGGTAACTCCTCCCTATCCGTCACTGCCTGATGGCTGACACCTGGGTCACTCCTACAGAGGTCAGGTGTGGGTATTTAAGTTCAGCTCAGAAGTGTTGTGCTGGTTTCCTGACACACCTGGCTGATGATGATGGTATTTCTTTTCCTTTGCAGTTGGGAGAAAAGAGAGAGAGAGCCCAGAAACATCTGTATATACTGTTGATTGTTACAGACAAAATAATAAGAGTAATACTGATAGATATAATGGTTAATGGTTATCAACCTCTATATAAATTCTTCTATGCAGTTTGTGATGGATCATTTTTCATCTTTTATTGGTGTAATTTAATTTATTTACTTATTGGTTAGGGGCCAGACTCCCTTTACACTGTCATGTGACAAACTTATGAACATTTTGATGATGTGCAAACATTGTCTGTTTCTGGTTTAGTTAAGTTTGCAGTGGGGCAGAGAGGCCTTCCATTAGTCAGCCCTCCTGCCAGGGGTAGCTGTTTTAAAAGTCTTTGTCTTACTTATATGCATAAGTAAATCCATCCAGTAAATGCCCTTGGATGCAATTCCCAAGGTGGCGTAGTAAAACTTTAACACAGATTGGTATTTAGCCCTTGGTCACATGTATAATAATTAATTTCTTAACTTTAAGATAGCCTTTTGTTTCAGGTTCTTCTGGAAAATCGACATGCAGAGGCTAACAACCTACTTAAGACGGTTAATCCAACACAGAGAACATCGTTTTTATTATTGATTAAACTGTTGATATTTGATTAATCTTTTCTTTTTTTTAAATCTCAGAAAATAGTCAAAAAGGCCCATTAGAATTTCCCAGAGCCCAGGTTGATATCTTCATATTGCTTGTTTTGTCCAACCAACAGCCAAAAACCCAAAAGTAGTCAACTACTAAAACAAAGAAAGGCAGCCAGGTGTCACATTTGAGAAGCTGGAACCAGTGAAATTAGTTAAACAAATAATCATTTCAACTACCGCAGGTGTGAGAACTGGACTGCATTGGCTGTCAATTTATAAATTCACGTGATCCTTTTCAACCACAAAGGTCTTTTAAAGGATAGTATAACCCAGCTTCCTCTTTTTTCTTCTTCTTTCATTTTGCAACTGTCCAGAAGCCCAGATTTGCCTCTGTTAGGGAAGCCAAAGTTACAGTGTTACAAAATAGTTGTGCAAATTTCTGAAAAAAGTATGGCTTTCATCACACTCATTATTTGTTTCAGATTTCAAAGAAATAAACATCTTGTTCATTCAAGGAATGCTGATTTTCATAAACAGTCCAGAATGTGGATGTTGTTGAATAAACCCAGCCGTTCTTTTTGAAATTGTATTTGACCAGACCGAACCTGACACACTCTTTCTGATTTAGAAAAAGTCGACTGTCAAATTCTACAATAATCAGGTCTGAAATTTCCAAACACGACAAATGCTTGATCTGGAGTTTCAAATTCACCCTGACATTGACTGTGCTGTGAATGTTGAACCTGGTGAATGATTGCCTCCCTTTTCTTTGTTACACACAGCCTGCCAACACAACCTGCAACAACATTGTAAAGGACTCTGTCGCTATCTCTGTGTTGGCAGAGCAGTGAGGGATGGTTCTCATGAAGTGGCAGGGACAGAAAGAAAACCAGCTTTATCACCCTCTTTACATCACTTCCTGTCATGATTCAAAGGGTCCCTGAGGACCCAGAGGCCCCTGGATATAAGTTAAAAAAAACAAACAGAAGAAGACCTTATTGACACTTTTCTTCGTGTTTTTCTCCTTTGAGGTGACATTTACAACATCATTTAAAGTGACAACATCAGTGTGTGTACACACTTTGTTCCTTATTAAGCAGAAGTACAATAATAGAATATACCGTAACTATAATATACATCTGGGTAAGCAACTGGCCTTTTTCATGTCCAAAACCAATCAATACCTGCATAGCAACAGACTAAGATATTCTGGGTTTAACTTGACCTTTAACGAGAGATGTTCCAACACCATTTTTTCCAATACTGATACCTGAACTTATGTAGCTGTAAAACTGAGTGCTGAAAATTAAACAGCTGCATACTGCTAACCCTGTATGGATGTGACACGATCGCTGTCATTGTTGTATGGAATGGCTCGAGTTAAACCCTCTAAAAAACATGAACAGACACATGAATTGAAATAAACAGCACTTCCAACATTAGTGATTCTAACACTAATGAAACCCTTCGAAATGAAAAACTTGCATACTGTACACATTACCTTTTGACTGATGGGACTTAATTGCCAAATTGCTGACATTTTGCTAATTGCCAACGTTACACTATTTTCCTTAAATCAAATTTCGTCACCACTCTAACTGCCAGTGATGGCACAGTGCAACTTCATGTGTAAGCTACAGTTTTAGAGCTATGACTCAGTATGATTTCAGTTTGTTCATAAGTTGTATCAGCATTCTTTGTTATTTTAAACTTCCTTCTTAATAACTAAGAATTGTTCAAGAATTGCTGACGGACACTTACTGTGTGTGTATGTGTCTGTGCATCTGTGATTCCCATAAATTTCCACTGTGATGACACCAGTTAATCTGATAAAAAAATTTTCACACATTTCACACATTATTCAGTAAATTATGTGTGATGATATCAGGTCTCAAGTATGACATTAATATCATAAGTGGTAAAATTATTATCTTTGATATCACTTGGAGGGGTCTATTATATTATTTAACTTTGATTTGAAGATTATAAATGTGCCCGAAACTGAAGCATGAAACTGATGAGTTGCACAGAGTTTATAGGTATTGCTAATATTCAACTCTTGTCCCTTGTTAGGCTTTTACATGCTCAGTGTAATTCATCAAAACAGTCAATTTTCATTATATAAGACCACAACACACTACAAATATGAAAGTAGAGTAAAATACTATGTTGAAATACATTGATTGTGATGTATAGTCTAAGAAGAGACAACAACAGCACAAACAGACACACTAATGATATCATCAAACAATTAGCTAAAAATATGCAGATGTACAGTCTAAAAAGAGACAACAACCACATAACAAGCAGACAAATAGTCAAACCAAAGCAATCAACAATAGATATATTTCATGGAAATGGGTACAGCTTTGGTTTGCTTTTAGCCAGCACTTAACCTTTGTTGTAAAGGAATTTATATCTGGGGTAAATTTGATTGAAGTTGGTAATGTGTTCCAAAGTTGACAGCCCTTTATGGAGAAAGCTGATTATCCAAATTTAACCACGCTACTAGTCACTCTGTTACTGTCTTGCCTTTGAATATATCTGGAAAGAGACTCTGGGGCTAAACTATTGATACATGTATAAGAAAGCAAAGATGAATAAAGCCATCAAAACTAAGGAAATTGTATCTTTTCTTTAGTGTCAGTGATGCCATCAGACAGATCACTTTCAATGTCTGATTGTATGAGAATATGAGGGGTCTGACTTTATGGTGATGCTTGAACCAATACTGTGATACAATATGAAAAATGTGCAATAATCATAGAGTGCATATAAAACTGAATTTGAAATAATTGACCTCCTCTATTTTTTGTATTTTTTCAAGTTTTCAGGTGAGCCCTGTTTTCTAATTGAGAAACAGGAAACTGTCTTTTTCAAATTTGAAACAAGATGAATATGTTACAACAACTGATGGATATCACCAAAGTAAGCAGGTCGAAACTCGGCCGCTTTGCTGGGTGATTTAGCTGATACATATATGACTGAGTCATCTGCATAAAGCTGACAATTGGCCTAGAGGTAACTTGAAGGCAAAAACAAATTAAAGAGTAGTGGACCCAAAATTGAACCTCGGGGGATACCCTTTCTGTTGCATATATATATATATATATATATATGTATACATATGTATATGTATATATGTGTGTGTCTGTGTGTGTGTGTGTGTGTGTGTGTGTGTGTGTGTGTGTGTGTGTGTGTGTGTGTGTGTGTGTGTGTGTGTGTGTGTGTGTGTGTGTGTGAGTGTGAGTACAAATGTTATTTTATCTAAGGTCTTAATAAATAACATGCATTTAAAATATATTAAATATATTCATATTTTATTCCTGAAATGTCCCTATATGCTACGCTATATAAATCTCTATGAGCAAGACATATAGACATTAAGTATATTCTAAATTGACACATAACTTATCATTGTCTGAACTCAATTATTCAAGTTATTGGTCTCAGAGCCTTGAGCACCTTGTTGAAGACCAGATCCTTTATGTGAGGTCAATAAAAATGGTTCACTCAAAGAAATAAGTGAGGGAGGACCCCTACTGGACAATCCACAGTGTTACATTAGTTATTGCACTGAATGGTGGCATGCAGACACCTATCGGCCAGCATGTACATTCACAAATATACAGTTATATGGCTATAGCCTGCATTTGTACAATCTGTACCCACCCAACTCAGTGCATTCATCCTAAAATAATTATACAGCAGCTGTATGGTAGCCTGAGCTGTGATCCTCTGCATTATTAACTCAGCTTCACTCACTGCTCTCTGGTTATTTTACTCTATGCACGTACAACTCAGGCTGAATTTCAAGTATAATGAGAGGGCTTCTAAAATTAGCTTATCTTAAAGGTCTGATATACTGAATTATATCAGAATAAAATAAAAGTGAGCCAAAAATATCCATCTTAAGAAGTTGAGAATTTCAGAATTATATTATATAGTTTTAAAAATAGACTCTGGGGGACTGACCTAAATTCTCTTGTTTCCAAAGCAACATGCTCTTGATCTGTTGTACCCTGTCTTACTTCAATACAAAGACACAGTTTCTGAATTCTGATCATGCAATTGAACCTTTGTTGTAAATGAGCATTATGCCAGATCAGTAGAACGGCTCTCCTGTGGTTTAATAAAAAACTGTCAGTTCCATTTAAGACCACATTGCTTAATAACATTATTTTTCATGTATTTCCCCCAGAAGACCATTCTTTCATTCAAGTATTAATGCATATTAATCAAAAAGAAAGAAGACGGCCTAAGGCTTGGGAGCCATGCTCAACAAGTGATTTATTCTTCGCCTTGTGACATGTACACAATAGTTCCCTTTATGTACATAAAGAGCTCTGCTGCTTGGAAGTGATTCAGGGAAGCGTGATATTTATGATTCTGGCATGATTGGCTGCCTGGCTGTGAGATACTGAGGTTAAATAGGGGAATGGGGAGTCAAGGGAGGGCTTAATGCCTGAATAAACATGGCCATGTTGCTGTGGTGATAATGAGTCGGTCACACGTTTGAAGACACATTCAGTGTGTCACTAAACAGCAGCAGTGCATTACGTCTCTTTTTTGAATGGCCATGTCATTATACATTTAATAGAGTCTGGGGTTAATCTCCAACATGAGTGTGTGTCTAAAAAACCTGAGTGCCTGCAGCGTCTCATGTGGAAGTGGAACAGTTGAGGACTCAAAGCACACGGCTAACAAAAGAGGTACTGGCGATGACAGCAAGGATTGTTTTCATTTTACATCTTTATTGTTGGTTTAATAGAAAAAATGTGCCTCTTTTGATACAGATTCAAAATAACGTCGACAAAAACACAAAAATTACATAAATTTTTCTAGCAGCATGAATTAATTTCAGATCTTGTGACGTCACTGACCTTGTTAGAACGTTTTTGTAAAATGACTAAAACAGAAATACATATTTATATAAAAAGGTATAGCTTGTAGAGGGAGAACAGAAGCTCATAGCTTTAAGAAGTGAAGAGAGGCATTAGAGGTTTAACTGCAGCAACCTTACTGGAGGTTAGAGAAGGAAAGTTTAGCAGAGCCCTGCACTGAAATATTACTCATACACAAACATAGATGAGAATATATCACCTGCAAAGGTTTGAATATTTATGGCTGTGAAGACACGATGCCTACAGTCAGGACAATGAAAAATATGCATGAATATTACAAGGTTTCTAGAACATATACAGGTCTATACATTATTCACGTGTGACCGAATGCAATATAAAAGTTACACCCAGTGATTAAAGGTACTGGCAACAGCACTGAAAACATATTCTGGCTGGAAGCGGTTCACAGCATTCTTTGAGGTGTTGACTTTTTGCAAATCATGTCTCAGCTTCATAATATATAGACCTTCAGCTATCCTGTTTCACGTATTGTTTGACTGGTTCCAGGCTGAGGGAAAGTACAGCAGTTAAACCGTTAAGTGGAGATTGAGGTCAAAGGAGTGGCAAAATGGCACATATAGGAGAGCAGAAGAACAAGTAGTAAGAAGTCCAATTTTTTTTTGTCTGCCAGAGGAAAGTCTAATGAAGTGAGAATGAGAGGCCAGGTTGTGTTTTCTGGTAACTGAACAAAAGATATCAGCAGGAAATTTAAGTGAATGCTAAATGAAAGCTGTATTCTTTTCCTGTTTTGGTTGCGCAATGGCAGACGTACCTCCCTTCTGGGAGATTTCAAACCCTGTGGCTAAGCTATACAGGCTTATACAGAATCAACCTACACAGAGATGGTGTCATTATTTCATAGCCATTACATTGTGCAATCAACATTTGCATCAAAATGATACGTTACAGCAAAAACATTGTCTTGTCCATTGCCACTTTCTAAGCCTGTCCTGCTGCCTAGTGTGCCAAATGTGCCTCTCTGTAGCTCTGACCCGCATCGTGTATGCCCCAGACAGGCACCAAGAGATGAAAAAAAGCAAACATAGAAGAAGAAAAGATGAAGTTTTCATGATTTTGACTGCCAGGGAAAACAACAGCTCAAAAACTTTTTAATTATAAAAAAAAACAAAGTCTTAAAAACAATAAGTAAAACAAATGTAATGTTAGTAGTATATAGTTTAGGTAACATACAAGGGGGCTCTACTGTAAGTTTAACTGTTCCTCAAACTACTGCAGGCTACAGCTCTGAGCGCTACAGGAGACAAATGCAAACTCAGAGTCCAAGTAAACATTCATCATTTACAGTTTGACATGTTCAGACTTCAGAAAGTGAAGCGGTCACAGGAAGTGGACCGTGAGCCCAGGAATGCTGCATAGACGAGAAGACTTTGGCAAGCCAAACACTGGTTGAGCAGACACCATGCACACCATTCAGATGTATTGTATCATTCTTCATGCATTCAACTCCTTCACTTTTATATATTATTTTAAATCTGAAGTAACTCAACAGTTCTTCTTTTTCCAGTAGTCATTGAATCACTAAAACAAATCAATAATTAAAGAAACAATAAAACAGTTTATGGTTAATTAGAAACCATTACAAAGTAATGCAAAGTATATAAAGTACATATGCTGATAAATGTCATTTTACTGTTTGAATCTGCAGTAGGCTAATAAAAAGGCGCACTCAGCTGGTTCTGACCAGAATCTGGGTGAGATTGACTAAGGTGAAATTGTGTAAGGATGCTGTTTAGAAACATCCAGGACCGATAATGACTATACTGAAAGCAAAAAATGAAAATAATGAGTAAAAAGTCACATTAAGATCTGAAAAATTCACTGTATAGACGTTGCATTTGTGTCTCAAATCTGGCAACAAGTTGTGGTTCTGGTGTATCTGTTCAGTAACTGTAAGGCAGATTTGTTTACTTTTCTATATTGAGGTTACTGCTGTGACTCAAATGCCTTGCTATTTAGTCTTTCTTCAAAAATGTGTTGTAGAAAACAACAGTAAGCTGCTAGCTAACAAGCTGACGACATATTCAACACAAAAATATAGAAAGAAAATATCAGTTCACAGTCAAAAAAAATTAAACAATTCTAGTCAATTTTGTTGAGACCAACACGTTTCGTGCATAGAAACACAATCAGCCTTTTGGAGCTGTTGTTAACCAAAAGGCTGAAGTCCTCCAATATGGCTGCCAGAGGGAAAATCCTCTGTGGACTTTTCATTCACTCATTCATTTGCAAGATTCTGAGACTTTAATGACATAGGCCTCTAGTTTAGCAGCAGCAAACTAGTGCAACTTGTCAGTAACACCCAACACTGCACTTTCACTGGGGCAGTAACAGAATTTTATATTAGTGCTGTGCAAACCAGCAGAATATCAACTTACATATCAAATGTTACCTATTAATCTATTATCATCTTTCGATTGAAGGTGGATGCAGTCATCAGCTTAAAAAAATTCAGCCATTAGGGCGATGGGTTACTGATGTTTCATGTAGTTCTGCAGTTTTATAAAAGAATCTCCTGCAACCTCCATAATACAAAAATAAAATCTACAACAAATTTCACAGCTACCCATTATTTACTAGGCAAGAAGACAATGATTGTTAAATAAAGCAAATTGAAAACTGTAAATGAGTTATTCATAAGTGATGAAGATTTTGAAGATTTAATTGGACTGTTTTTAATCATATTACTGTGCTGGAGCTTTATGTTCAGGTTGATGTGATCTGTTATGTTTTGTGATGACAATTGTGATGGTATTGGTTAGCTTATATAGCTGGTACATGGACAGCTCACACTGCCCATAATTTTTAATTACCCCGACCTTTTTTTGTCTTTTAATAGCAGCTGCAACAACTGTCAATAGAATTCAACACTGCCTCAGTCAAATTAGAGGCCTATGTTTTTGCTTTCAAACATACTTTACATTTTTAACCATCATATATATCTCCATTCCATGGTTATGTGACTCCTATAACTTTAGTTAAGAGTATTAGACATTTAAATATCTGTATTTTTCATTCACAGACATGGAAAACAGGCTGTGATGAGGAGAAGCTACAGTAACGACCACTCGCACTTTTGTAGGAAGAAGTAACAGAGGGCAGGAATGATGAGGATCAAACACAACAGAGCGAATGGATATAAAGGCAAAAAAAAGGAGGAAGAATAAATTTCTAAATATACTATGCACCAGCTGATCATGGGGAATGGAAGTGTGAAATGTCCACTGTTTTGTGGTACTTAAACAGACAATAATGAGTTTTGAGAGGAAGCAGGGTTCATTGAAAACTGGTGTTTGGCAACTTTGTGGTGTGAGATTCAGACTGCAACAACAAACCACTACACAGGGCAGTGAAATTACAAAGTTAATGAAGAATGTCAACGTGTTCAACTAAACTGCTGAGGATTGATTGATTACTGAGGTATAGGTGTATGTTTCCTATTCAGAACTGTTTTTTCCTGTAGCATTAACCCCCTAAAAAACTACACTCAGCAGTGAGGTTTGTGTAGCTTTTAGTCCCTAAAGTGTTGTAACAAAGAAGCCGACTGAGTAATGGCAGTGAAAGCAACGAGGGGAATTGTTAGAAAGGCATACCACCTTAACACCAGGGCATTTCCTTTTCCCAGTTCCCCCCGATGCTATTCTGTTATGTACTGTATATAACCATAGAGTGTAACTCAAACTCTATTATTGCAGCTCTTCACATCTGTTCATTAAAGTTCATTGTTCAGGAGAACCTGTAATCTAAGAGTGCAGAGGTAAGTGGTCCAAATGTTTATGAAATCTAACAGTCACTGTCCTCTTGAGGGAATATCTCAACGAGGCTGCGACGTTTTGCTTCATTAATGCTAACACAGTGAGTGAGGCCCTCATGACGAGACTGAACTAAACTGATTTATCTGTGAGATGGCCTGACGAGGGCTCTGGCCATTTGGCAGTTTTACTTTCAGTAGTCCCCTATTATCAACAGATTGCAACATAATAATTTCATATTACATAACTGCCTCTACTATCCAAATGCAGTTGCGCAGGTGCTGCACACACACACACACACACACACACACACACACACACACACACACATCCACACAGAGGAAAACTTAACTTTTGATAATATGAGAAAAATCTATGCTCCCAATAGCCGTGAATCTCTCTCTCTCTTTCTCTTTCCACTTAAACAGGTATACGGTGTGCACACCACAAAACTATTGGTGAATTATTTCTCAAAGTCATAACATAATAGTTTATGCAGATTTGTTCAGCACCCTGCTAAAACAGGACAATAAAAACTATAGAATTCAATTCTTGGAAAAAAAAAAACAAAAAGCTGAAAGTTAAGGCTGACTCATGTGAGGACCTTGCATCAACTGTAGAGATTAGTTTCGGTGATTCGGGCAGGAGATGCACAGCTCTCTCTGCTCACCTCTTTAAACTTTGACTGCATAAGTTAATGATGCAAAGTCACTGACCTATATTAAAACTGTGAAGAGAAAAACGAACACTCTCGGGTTCACGGCATTGTTAATCAGTGGAATCAACAGCTGCCACAATCACACATCTGTCTCCCATGCAGGCAGGCTGGTAGAGTAGCTGAAGTCATTTCGCTAAGTTTTTAGACCCTGGCTGTGAGTGCAGTGTGGTACAGTGTGCGGTTGAGTTGAGGTGATTGCGTCTGGTGGCTGATCTCTCTCCAGTGACATTTACAACAGATCCGTATGTTTCTCTTGTAGCTGTCACAGCAGAAAACTGTAGAATAGATTAAAGCAAACCTGCAAATCTCTCAAAATGAGCTTGTGTTTCCGCTACACAAACTAAGTAAAATGCTTGAAAAAAATTAGATGCATGAGGTACTACATAAAGAAATCTATGAATTCATCCCTTAACTAGTTCTTATTTTATATGCCACTTTATCTTAACAATGTGTTTATATGGAATCTATAAACAAAGCATAGTCATTTTTAGTCATAGATATGACTATATTTATGACTATGAGCATAAATATGAATATATATCTATAGTCATAAGTGCTGTGAAATCAGAAAATCCCATTAAAATCTCTTAATTTCTTCTCTCTCGGAGGTATGTGTTACTACAGAGTCCCCACTGATGAAAACAATCGTAGTTGAGACTGTGTTGTGCTTATCCTCCTTAAACATTTCCATCATCCTATCCCGATGTGCCTGCTTTTTGTCCTCTCTGCGGCTTGCAGCCAGAGTGCCCTATTCGAATTCTCTCCACAAGAAAATAACAAACAGCCAATGAGGGCCAGGAGGGGCTAAAGGTCAGCCAACAAGAGAGCTCTGGTTGGGAGGAGGGCAATCTAAGGATGAGAAAAGGTGCTGGTGGGCTGAATCCCTGGAAAAAAAAAAACACAAAGCAAAAGGAAAGTAAACATAAGGAGAAGCGTGTGTGTTTACATATTTCCAGGTAAATAACATGTGCTGGGCATGTGTAAATGTATGTAACCTTTGTACGGTGCGACTCAGATGTGTGTCTCTACGTCAGTGTAGCCAGGGAGGATGTCTCCATTGGAGCAGCTCTTGGGCTCCTCCGCTAGTGGCGCAGAGGGCAACATGTGAGCAGTCGTGGATGTGTCATCCGGTGAAGCTGCTGCCTGGCCTCGCTGGAGCCGGGAGTGTATCAGGGGCACAAAGAAGAGCACCACGCCCCCCACGATAGGAGGCACCCCAGCCAGGGAGAAGGCCACTGTGTAGTTCCCAAAGTAATCATGTAGGAGACCTGGGAAGTGGTGGCAGGGGGGATACATACATTGTTATCCTGTCTTCACTCAAGGAATCCCACTGAAACACAGTATCTATTTCACTAGGAGTCCCTGATGTCATCAGTGACAGATAGGCATCAAATTTACTTTTTTCCCCAAAGTGTAATGAGAAGATCAAAAACACTGTTATGTCCATAAGTTTAAGGACAAGTGTGTTGGATTCAGAAGCATCTACCGGCGAGGCTGTCAGCTGCAACCAACTGAACACCCCTCCCCTCACCCTTTCCTTTCCAAGTGTGTAGGAGAACCTATGGTGGGCTTCAGGTGACGTAAAAGCACATTAGCCTGTTCCCTATCGTACCATGTGCCATGCATACGTGCACATATATGCACAACAGCATGTGGGCAGAACGATTCACATCCTGCCGTTGGCTTCCACGCTATCCCGATGATTGGCAGTTGGTTCTGTACAACATCATATAGTCAGCACTGAATGCAGTGAAATTTCCTTAGACTTTGCCGGTTATTGTTTTGTCTGATCAATGCACTTTAAAAAGGTCAATTCAAGAAAGTAAGCTAAGCTCTATTATGATCTACTAACAGATGTAGCAATGCAAGTTACGGCCACAATAACTCTGTCATACATTATACATTATATATTTATAGTAATGAAGGCCTATACTCATTCCCCACCCCTGTGCACCCTGCAGTGTTGTGATACAATACAGCAGTAAAACCTCACCCTGTCTGTACTGTGTATATGCGCAGCCTATATTTATCCACATGAGCTAAATCAAACAAACTCTACCTACAGCACAGACCAGTGGGAGGGATGTGCACTTACAGTACATTGTTGCCTGTTACATATATGTTCTTGCTCATGAACTGTACAGAATGTACAGAACAATATATTTTCCTACAGCGAAAATTCCCCTGTGCAGTGTATTGTAAGTTTACACATTATAATAATCTGCCTCATGTCAAGTACGCATGTCTAACTACAGATGATAGGCTGGCACTATATTTAGTTGGAAGGAAAACCGTAAGCCAATTGAAACCACTATCCTGTCCTCGATGTCTGAATACAGTTCTTTGTGTGGACACAAACAGTGCATTCATTTGGCCGGTTAGTCTCTTATAGTTACTTCCCATATGCACTGGATCCCTAAAATTCTATGATTTGATCGTAGTTACTGAAAAAGATAAGACACCTTTCAGACATAAAATGAGCAGGGACGATAGGGTTGAGGGATAGATAATTGATAAGATAATTGATAAGTTTTTTCTCTAAACTACTCTCCTTCTGGCCTGCTCCCCCTTCCAGTTTCTGCTGCCTAACTGCACAACACATTCTCTATAAAAATATCAACTATTCTGCTAAAATCAATAAACTAATCACACATGAAGCCAGGATATTTTCAGTATTAAAAAAAAATCTGCAAAAGATTATAATCTGATTGAATGACTGAATTATTTTCTCAATTCATCAATTTAATGGTTTGTGTAGAAAATGTCAGAAAACAGTAAAAGTGCACACAGAAAGTTTTCAGAACCTAGTTTTTTTGTTTTTTTTATCAACAGTTTTACATAGTTGCATATTCATTTTCTGTTAATCAACTATTGTACTATTTCAGCTCTAGTATAGAGTATAGTAGATGTAGTTTAAAACAGAAATCAGAGTTTGTTTTTTGTAGTAAATGCAGTCCCGGTATGTGTAAGAGCTAAAAGTGGTTGGAAACACAAAGCACAAGGATGCCTGAGTCATCAAATTAACCGTCTGCCAGCAGTGGTCTTCTATATACTCCTGTTAATAGAGAGCTCAGGAGAGAGAAGGGGGAGGCAGAGCAGACAAATTAAGTTGAATTCTGAGATCCTACCCTGTATGTACTTTCTTTTCCCAAGACAAAACCCTGGAGGCAGCCTGCAGTTGGCTAAACAATCCAGTACAATCCATCCTGCCATGCCTTCGTCTTACCTGGTCCCTACATCTTTTCTATCCCCTTTTTCTCTGCTATTATCAATCAACTTGTTGTGCACTGTTATTGCCAACATCTTGACGTCAGTGAAAGGAGCCAGATCAAAGTGTTCCCTTTGGTATATAATATATAAATGAGTGCTTTGTTGTGAAAAAAGAAGCGTGCCTCTCACCAGCGATGGGGGGACCTGCTGTCATGGGAAGAGCCATGAGGCCTAGAAGGTAGCCTATGGCCTGCGAGGCTTGCATGGGCCCAACTAGCTCGAACGCTATGGGAGCCATTATGGTGAGGAAGCAGCCGTCACACAGCCCCAGGAACACACACACAACCACCAGCCCCTCGAACACCGAGCACTGAGGAATCATGATGGACATCAGGCCCAGAGCCATGAAGGACACCACCTGAAACACACGGCGAGAACACAAGCTTTCAATGTATTTATAGTCACCGTTCATTATATTGAACTTAAAACTGTAAGTTAGCTCATTTAGAGTACAACCTCCAGCTCGAAAACTGGAAAAAAAAAAGTGATACAATATCAAGTGTGATGTGCTGAAACCTGCTGAAAACAGTTTCTTTGCCATGAAAATGACTTTCATATTATTATTATATTTTTTAGATTACAGTAGTTGCTGTTTACTACCAACAATTCAGTTCATGTAGTATGAGTAATGTGGGCAGGAACATACAACTGAGGAACTTTTATACATCTCAGTCACGTCATCTGTTCTATCGGCTGAGAAAGATATTTATATCTGTCCTTTGAGCTTTTGTTTACTTCTGCAGAAGTCTGCCTGCCTGTTCGCACAAATCTGAGCAGTCACATTATACTGAGCTCCGACTTCATGATTAATACTGTGAACTGTGAGGGAGGGCTCTGTTCCTTGACAATGAGCCGAAGTGTTACCTTAAAACCCTTCATAATTACCATATTGTGGGAGAAATCAACTCTTAAAAATACAGTGAGTGTTCAACTCTGGATAAAAGAAAGAAAAGAACAAGCCTTTCCATCTGTAAAAGACTCCAGTCAGCCAGTGTGTTTCTTTATTTATGACAGCAGGAGAGAACCTATTGAGCAGCACACAGTAAACACATTATCCTGTTCAACAGAAAAGATGATCTCTGCACAATCTAAATGGCCAATAGGGCCAAAGGGGCATTATAAACATGTATCTTTGCATGTTCATATCACATAGAGTTGCACATTTTAAAAATGTATGTTATGCAATTTCAAGGTTTTTAATTAACCTAAGATTCATTATGCCTCTGCTGAATCACTGTACATGTTTATCAACAACATGCAGCGTGAGTGTGCTGGTTCTGGCCAACTCAGTCAGTGGATTATGTGTACATTTGCGTTCTGCAGATATTGCGTACATATACAGCAAGAAATGACAAATCCTGTTTGTATTTTCCTCTAAAATTGCTGTGAATACATTTCCCCCTTCTATCTACACTGAACTGAATCTTCCCTATCATTATCTAGGCCAGTAATTTTTCTTGCAACAACAACACGAAGTGTGTGCAAATTAGTATCTGAGTTATGTTTATCTGCAATCTAATAAGACATTAATGACACTGAATCACTCTAATTGCAAATAAAATTCCAATGTTCAACCACTAGTAAACACTAAATTAGCCTTTAAATAGAATAACATTAAACAGATATGGATCCAGTGTGATAATATGAGTACCAGCGTACTCAGTGTTGAAAAAAAGAGACTTAAAGCACAAATGTTAATGGTTAACTTCAAGTCTTCTATTTCAGGTCAAATGTTATATGCAGATGTTTAATTTCCTCACCTGCATGTAGACCTTTTGTAGACCAGGAATGAGGTCACCAATCTTACCGAAAGCAAGGCGTCCCACCCCGGATGAAGCTCCGATGCACACCAAGAGCACCCATTCCTTCTGGGTGTCCTTGAACTTTGTCTTCACAAAGTTTATCTGAGAAACGAAAAGAAAGACAGGCCATGGTGCTGTGTGAGATTTGGCAGTGCGTATCAGTGGATAATGGGATTGTGCTGCATGAGAAACACTCTAGAAGCTGCCAATAATGGATGAGTGAGCAAAGATACCACACAACTTGCTGTTGAACTCCTTCAGATGTTTTTTTGCTCTTTGCCTAAGAAGTCAATGACCTCATAAAATGGGTGTGCATTTTGGAGTGGCGGAATTGTCCATCCTTAACCCCAAAGCCACGGTCTTACAATAACAAAATGTCTTCATCCACAGACTTTTGGAACAGCAGGACAGGAAGACCCAACGCATATAGGTCAGACCCTCCCACTCCCCTCAGCCCTGACCCCCCAATTCAGATCCAAAACATGAAACCGCCCTCTGAAGTCTTTCCTGAGCATGCTGGTCCTTGTGAAATATTTGCTCTGCTTTGAAGGGCTCTACATTCATCAATGGCCATAGGATAGGCATGTTTAGGGATACAGAGAGGCCATACAGGAGAGGTTTCCTGAGGTGGTTGAGCCAATACAAAGGCCGGGGCTGTGTTTACATCTGGGCCTGGGCCTGAAACAACAGACCTGACAGAGGGAGGCCGGAGCTGGAACATCCGACATCTGGATAGAGGGAGATCAACTTCACAGCTTCCACGCTGCAGCTTTACACTTCACCCTCATCCTTTACTATCTCACTATTTCACACCAGAGTTGGTCATAGTTCTTGTACAGATTTTGCAAATATACTCTGGCTGACTTTTGGACTCTAACCGTTATAGAATGCAAAATGATTGTACTTTGGGAGTGATTTGATTTCGTCATACCCTTTAGCATTAAAAAAAAATAACGTCAGTGTTATTTTAAATGTATTGTTAAAAGAAAGGAAAACAATGTCTTTTGAGAAATACTCCTTTTCCTCTCAGCCCCTGGAGGGGTTTGTCTTTGTTTGATTGACATCAACTGAAAGGCTGAGCCCCAGCAGGAGTATAAGAGACAAAGTAACAAACCTGTCTGTAGTTTACAAGCCATAGACAGTGTGTTGTCAGGAGTCATGCTGACTCGTGTGAAGTGATATCTGCATATAAGCTGAGCAGCTAATTAAGTATTTAGCCTGCAAACTCATGTTAGCAGTGCACTTTTTCCCAGTTGACGTTTGCTTGTTGGTGGTTTTTTCAACCAGTTACAGGATGTGACTCGTGTTCATGTCATGAAAGCTAATGTGAGTTGTTGTTGTTCGAAGTCTGTGGCTTGTGTTGTGTAACAGGCTGCTGCCTGGCTGACAAAATGATGACGTTGCCGATTTATGCATGGCTTAATATGAAGCGCTTACATGGACGTAACAGAGAGCTAATGGTATAAATGCAAAAATAGGGGGCACCATCATGAAACTATAAAATGGTAAGTATGATTTTCTCCCTTTTGGTTTCAGATATTTACTAGAAAACACAGGAAAAGTGATTTATAGAGCAGATGTGAATGCTGTAGCAAACACAACCATGAAATGAACCATGAAAGGACACTTAGCTCTGTCATCAGAAACCTGGCAGCTGATGGTCAGTCACAGCCATTATTCTGACAAAACCCTATTATCATGTCGATAGGAACAAGTCAGATCTTCAGCTTTCACCGCTCATATACCATGCTGACATGCATTCGACTGCCCTTCAACTGAGCCCTACAGAAAATGAATGGCGCCAGACCAACCACGGTACAACAGGACAGCTCTTACATCAATCTCCCTCCCTCTCCCCGTCTCTCCATTCCCCAGGTAGGGACATCATTTTTTATGTCAGACACATAATTATACAACTCGGACTAATCAAAACCATAAACCTTGTAATACCAATGAAAAGGTCACAGTCATGTTCCAAAAATACCTACGGATGTTATAGCATGTATTCTATATTAGGTCACGTTTTAGCGCAGCTGAGATGGATGGAAGAGTGTAAAGTACACAAAGCTTAGTATCTACATGCGATCTTCCATTAACATCTATCAAATATAAACAAAATATGACAGGCTGATTTTACTCTGGTGCTATTCGAGACAGAAGACTTGAACTGCCTTGGGTTTAGTTAAGCTAATTTAAGCCAGGAACACACAACATGTAACTCTTCTGTAAGCATGCCCATGAGATGTTCTTACCAGATGGATATATGGCACAAAGTAGCCCAATACAGCTGTAGCTACTCCAAACGCCCACACCCGGTATGTCACATTGTGAAACACACGCAGGTTGAAGTATTTCCTGAGCCCAACCAGAACTCTACTCCACCTGGTCCCACCCTGATCGGTAGCTCCCGACTGGGTTTGAGATCCAGTAGGGTCAGGACCCATACCCGGTGGTCCCATGCCTCCTCCAGCAGGCAGTAAAGGTTTGAACGTCAACGCCAGCAGGGCCTGGACCAGCATGAAGAGGCTTAGGATCTGAAAGGTCCTGCTGAGGCCCAGAGGTTTCACCACCTTGTCGAGCAAAACCGGGAGGCCCATAGAGAATAGGCTGGCACCGGCTGTGACCAAGCCATTGGCCAGGCCAAGGCGCTGGCGGAAGTAGTGGCCGAGGATGACCAATGAGGGCTGGAAGGCGAAGGAAGAGCCACAGCCGAACAATATGCCATATGTGAAATAACGAAGGCCTAGGGAGCTGCAATAAAAGAGAGGAAGGAAAAGGAGGAGTAAAGTAACAAAAGAGAACGAGAAAAGAAGAGAGGATAAGATGATAGTGACGATAAGATGTTGAATATGTGCAGAAAATCATTATTAAATAACTGAATTATTATATGTCCAGTTGTTTTTCTGTAACATTAATTATTGTATAAATTAAATAAGACAACAATCGATGAAAGGATTATTAGATATCATCATTTAGTGGAAGGCATGCCACTAGACAGTGTAACAAAATTATCAAATGGCATGTCATAGTTTTTCTGGGAAAAAAATACCTGATGACATTTGAAAAAACCCAGAAGGTCATCAAACAATCTGAGGGAAAACAAAATTACCTATTTCCCAAAGTGTGGCTCTGTTTCCTAATCCACTATCTATGTTTATGTCTTGGTTGAATTTTTAATGATAATTGTCTCCTTTTTTTTTTTTTCCATATTTTCATACAAAATATTTGGGTGATACTTTTCTTGTATTGTGTACAATATAGCAACGACATACTCTATTTCATTTCCAGTACCTGGATCAGGAAATAAAGCTGTAATTTCAGAAACAGGTTGAAAATCTTTAGTGGTGTGCAGCAGATGGATTACTTTTTCATCCAGATGGTTAGACACTTTGACTTTGAAAATTCTGGAAATTTCATCAGGACTCCAGGCAGTGTTATAAACAATTTTCTCAGTTTTATCCAACAATACTAGGTATTTATTTTGAATGCTAACAGTAGGTCTGTGACTAAAATGTGATAAAACACCACTGGCACAGACCGGCGCGGAAACAAGTGATGTCTTTAATAAATGTACACTAACTTACTTTGCAAAGGATGTACTGAGCAACCCTATAAAAGCCAGCAACGCCCCGCTGACAGCCGTCTTCCTACAGCCAAAACGGTCGGTGAACATGCTGACCACAGGTGAGCAAAGGAAGATCATGCCCATGGCCAGGGCCCCGACCCAGGCTGCAGAGGAAGAGGAGAGGGGAGATAATTCATCATCAGTAATATGTAGAAATGTTGCATGTTGTAGCTAGAATCAGAAATAAATATAAGACAATCTTATGCCTGTTTGACTGAGGCTAAAAGCACATGCAACATGAAATGTGTGTGCTGTAAATCAACACATGAAAGATATACAGGATACAATTCTGTGCAATACAACTGACATGAGGACAATGAGGAGAAATGGACTCTCTTTCTTGCATTGAAACAACACACTATATCATTTGCATTATGTAATCTTTCACCAGTTGCTACAGTTCTTGAAACTACCCTTACCAAATATATGCAGTTGGAGGATTTGCCTTTACTACTATATAATGTTATACAGTCAAACAAATGTAGTGTATATACAGCCCCACTTGAAACTGAAAGTATGGAACAAATTGTTGTAGAAGAAAGATGAGAAAACAACACTTTTTAAAGCAAAAAAAAAAATAATAATAATAATACAATTTCCATATGGAAGATATTGTATGAAAATTAAAAAGGCATCTGCTGCTGCACTTGTGTGCAAGTCTTCGTGATTGGCTTCATTTCTTTGACGGTTTGAACATGTGCCTCCTGTGATCTCAATGGTGGGCACAGTATAAAGTAAATGTGTACTTCATGTTGAATCTTGCACCTACGCCTACATTTCATAACTCAGACAGCATGAATACCTTGATACCTCTCTGTGACACTCCACCATCTGATGTTATTTGCTATATAGACATATGTAACTCTGCTCTTTATTGTGTCTTTGCTTGCATCATGTACATCAGACACACTCTGTGAGATTTTTCTCGTGGGGTATAAGCAGATCAACAAGTGGATCAAAGTGGATAGTTCTGGCCTGTGGTGTAACATCCATCCAGTGTTAAAATATAACGCGCCAGAATGATCCAGCAGAGACACTGCGTACCCTGAAGTGAAAACAAACAAATGTCTGGGTCCAGTCTCCTGGGGAGCAAAGGTAGCTTTAATGTCTACGGTAGTGTCTGGGCTGTGAGTCACACTGATCTAACAGCTCAATGGGAATGAGACCAGAGAGACCGATAAACAGACGGGTGGACTGATTTACCTATTTACACACACGTACAACAGTCTTTGTTGTGTGCCTCTACATGTTGTATGCATACATAGTGTACAATACAAAGTTACATTTTTTGTAGTTTAAGGGTGGGACTGCACCTCAGTCCTCCTATAGTTTATTTATCCAAATGAAACAAGAGAGAATTCTGCTATTCAACCTTACTCTCGAACTCCCACCATCTAGCAACTTTCTCTACAAAATGTTCAGAGTTTCATCGTGAGGAGCAACAGAAAACACTTCATCGATCAAGGTAAAAGCATATGGTTGTTAACACATGTTGGCGTAACCAACATACATTAAAAACACATATACCAGGTATACCACTGAGAGAGAAATCAGTGGCAATGTTGCATGAGATCAGATTAACCCACTTTACTTCATAAGCCAGAGAGTTTGGGTTTGGCTTCCCATAAGCACCTTAACATTACAATTGCACCACATTGCACCACTGATCTAGAAAACTAAGAACCACTCTCTTAAGGGACTTAGTATCCTTTAAACTTAGTGTGTGTCAGATTATCTAACATTGTCTGTAACACTCAACCTCAGGTCTTTCTGAGGTTGCAATCTGTTTCGGTATCCACCAAATCCTGAAGGAAATAGTTGGCTCCTCAGCTGTTAAATAGCTCACTTTGTTCACCAGATAATCGCTAACTTTACCTTCCTGCTATTTGGTGCTGGGCAAGTGATGTACGGGCAGACTTTTTTTCACAAAAAAAAAACATCAACATGCTGTGGCTGAAAATGACAGTGATGAGATCTTTGAGAGTGTATCAAAACTGTAAAGTTGGGTTACAATTCTCTGTTGGTTCATCACTACAAATGAAACCTTTAAAAGCCGATATAAAAACAGTAGATTATAGCAGCTTTAAATATGCGGAACCCTTAACACTCTCACAACTGATTATGGAGCAACAATGCTGAGGAAAAAAATCATGTTATGCTGTGCAACACATTTAATCTGTTTCTTTTCTCCATATTTGCCCTGAGGGCTTAACATATGTCTTTTGGCAGGGTGGAAATAACAAGCTGAAACAGCACCACAATGGAAAGCATTAGACTGCTCTGTGTATGTTTTGTAAAAGAGTGCAAACTTTGCCCAATAATATCTCCAGTTAGAGCTACTGTTTAGATGACAAAACATACGCATACATACAGGAAGGTAAAGTTAGTGGTGGCATCAAGGGAAAGGCCAAAAATGACCCCCATGATTACAGTGGCATCCACATTCAGTGGCGGGGTCCTTCAAAGGACGTGTTCCACAAGAATAGCCTGCAGCTTTCGCGAATGTGTGCAAACACAAATGGCATACAGTCAGAAATAAAACATACTGCCCTAGAATTGAATGACATACGGTACGTGCATAGCTCTAAAAAGTTAATCACCCTAAAACCTCAGCTCAGCTCAAAACTCCTGACAGAATTGGGTTGATTTTAGTTTGGGATGCAGCCCTCTGGTGCCTGGAATCTCAGAAATGAATGGCCACAGTCTTGTGTGCTTCTGGGATCACTTTTGCCTTCACTGGTATTTCTCCAGCTTCTCATATTCTTTCTTAAAGGAATATATGTCTCAGCGATGGAGTAAATGTGAAACTGACAGCACTAATGCTTATCACCAAAGAGGGAGATAAAATAAACATCACAGATTACAACTTTAAACCAAGGCTGTTAGTTCATGTTTGTGGTCTCTCCCTGGCTGAATATAATGTTACAGGGAGATGGGACCGCAGGGAGATATTATAGAGTAATGTGGAATACTGAATAGAAAGGAACGAAGAGCAGCATATTATTGAAGACTAGGCACACTTAAATAAGGGCAAGGCTTAATTTCCAGAAGCTTTTTCTTCAACCCTTTACCCAGCTTTAATAGAGCCCTCTGCCTCTTTGAGAACTGGTGGCGCCAACAATCTAGCACTGAGGACAGCAGTACAGCAATCCTAATTGCTGGTTGTTGTCATGTTATGATAAATTATGCAATCACTTTGTCTCAAGCCTGCATCCACAGGTTCATGGCTGGACCAATGTGGAGAGGATGGTTACAGTTACATTTCCTGGGGTAAACTCTACAACATGCAACGTACAAAATTTAACAGAACTGCAGACCCATGTCTCTTTCCTCCACTCTCTTTTCTCTTTTTCTTGCCAACCCAGTCACCGAACCCCCATTTCCCTCTGGCCTGGCACAAGCAAAGGTCTGTGAATAGACTGAGAGGAGCGTACTCATTAGAGACAATTAGGTCTGAACGCTTTCAAACAAAAGAAAAAGAACACAGCGAGGGACACTGAGGAAAAATGAAAAGATGTGTGTGTGTGTGTGTGTGTGTGTGTGTGTGTGTGTGTGTGTGTGTGTGTGTGTGTGTGTGTGTGTGTGTGTGTGTGTGTGTGTGTGTGTGTGTGTGTGTGTGTGTGTGTGTGCGTGCAGTGAGGGGGGTTTAAAAACAATCCCTCTCGTTAAATGATGGATGCAGTTTGACAGCAATAGAGAGACAGAGAGACTATAAGTCCCATCTGTACATTGGTGGAACAAACGTCTTCCAGCGGAGACACGCTGTTCTATTTTAAAGACGTAGTGTCATTTAATGCACTAAGAGGTTAACCAAGGTTACTTAGTATAGCTGGTGTAGGACGTACAGACTTGTAATTTGTGGATATCTTTGTTTTGTGTACTACATATATTTTTGTAAGTATGTCAAGTTGTTTTATGGCAAAACAAAACCTAACCAAACCATGGAAGTTTGAGTAATGCCAAAACTATAGCGTATACATGCTTGAACATGTGGCTATTAAGACTGGTCTGCATCATGAGTACATAACTGAATCTGGTGCCAGATGGGTCTTATATCTTAACAAATATCTTGCATGCCAAACGAACCAGCTTTTCTATTGCTGTGAGAGCACTAACACTGAGTCATTCATGTTATTCAGGTCTTCTCACTGTGTTCCAGACTGACATATGTGATGGAACAATTACCTCACTACTGCAGTTGCAATATAGAGACAAAGATTAAGATCACAAAGAACTGCAGCTGTTTACGACAGTAGCAGCCACAGCGCAGTAACAAAGGTCTGTGATAGTGTGTTGGCCCTATACTCCGGGACATTGGATTTCAAATGAAACAATGAGGCTAAAGTGCCAAATTTCAGCTTTCATTTGAGGGTGTTAACGTTCACATGAGATGATCGTGTTGGATTTCTAGCTATTTAGCCCCTCAGACAGCAAGTAAAGCAGGAAGTACTTTCAAAGAAAACTGTTTACAGCATGCTCTGTGGATTATTCATTGTTCCTGGAAAGAAGTGTCGCTGTTGACTTTTTCAAATGTTTTCAACACTTGGAGCAGAACCAACAAAATGTTATTCACCTCCAATTTATTTGGCGGCAGCAGAGACACATATCTCTAAACTTGGGCAAATAAAACAAAAACTATCTGAATAGATAGATACCACTGCAGTAAGTAGGAAACAATATTTTTTTGGAATTGGATTGAATCAACCCTCTAAAGTTGAAAGAAATCCACATAATCATTGTTTTATTTCAAATCCAATGTGCCAAAACAATCAAAAACAAATGACTATCCAAATGCTTTCTGACCGCAGTGTTTGTGTCTAAAACAATTTCCCATAGACACACAGAGGAAATATTCTATCTGCTAAACAATGCAACATATTGTGTTCGAAACTGTCTTGGGTACTCACAGTTATAGCAACAATGGCCGTACGTACTTTGGCAACATTAAAGGAAACACGAAGGTACAAGACTATAGACTTGGTACGGAAGCCCATTCCCTCAAGGCCACATGAAATGCCCTTAGCAGGTGGTAGGGGTGGACAATGTGTTGTTGTTCGACATACATGATAATTTCAACTGAAAAACACACACACTACTCAGTGGTATCACACTGTAGGAATCTACCAAAATAGACTTTTATAGCGCCTTTGTTATGGTTAAGAGTGTACACTACCCAAAGACCATAACTACGGTTAGCTTTAAAATTATTAACAAGCAGGTAGTGTAGTGTAGTGCAGTAAGTGTAGCTATAGTTCTCTGAGGGATATTTGATACTTTGCGGACTGTAAGCCTCTTTTACCAGAGAAGAAGCCTGCAAATGTTTCAGGTAAATCCTCACTTTTAGCTTATCTTAGCTGTTTCCTCACAGGTCACCACTATCAAGCCAAAAACAACCTTCCTATAGGCCTATGTATATTGCTGGATACACCCTCTATGAGTACACAGTGAGAGCAGATTCTTCATTTTGAGACATATCAACAAAACAGTGCAGCATAAGCTACCACTGTGTGAGGGTATTACGTTCATAAACTCTCATCTTAGCTTCAGTTACCTAAATGGCTACCACACAGTGCCTCAGGTCAGTTTGTGGAGTATTACAGATGTAAGACAAGTCATTTGGGGGACCAGCTGCCACAGTTATGTTCAAACAACGCGGACTCAGTCCATGAATGTGTCTGACAGCACGAATCTCCAAATTCACCCCTGATACACTTTCTATTTGCATTTGCACCTGCTGGAGAACTGCCTATAAATAAATGCATAAACTTTATTAATGAACCCAAAAAACAGTTTACCCCTATGTTTGATTACCTGCTTGTGTGTGGTGCCTTTAAAGACTATGATCTGACCTGAACCCATTCCCCTGCCCTCTGGAATGTCAAAAATGCCACAGTACTCCCTGATCTGCCAACCTAGGATTTCCAGCTACCCTGGAGATACTGAAGAAATCTGGGGCAGCAGAGCTACAATGTAGCAGCTCCACAGAAGAAAGATGTCTGTGAATGAGAGGTTTGCTTGAGACAGGACAGACACCTGTTAGAATATTCTATTCACTGAGTTGATATTTGGCTTTTGAGAAATATCAGCCACTGAATGTTTACCACATCTGATATGATGAGAGATTACATAATGACAACAGCTAAAGAAACACAGTGTTGAACACTGCAATTATGCCTAGTTTAACTGTTCATTTAAAGGCTGCAGGGATCCTTGAGTTTCCCCCACCACTGGAAGGGTAGGACCTTTAAAGAACAGCTAATTCTATATGATTTTTTGTAGCCTGTGTTTCAGTTCAGTTTTAGTGTCCCATAATGTTCTAAACGCTGTTTCCCAAAACCCAGGCCTGACACTAATTCCCCTAATGTTTTGAGTTCATAAATACCTGCTACATATTAATAATCAACAGCTTCAATACATAAATGTTTAAAAGTAATATTGATTTTACCCTAATACTGATGATTGCCAAGCCAAATAACACAGAGACAAGGTTACACAAAGAGGACAGCAGAGAGATCAAACACAAAACTGGACATTTGAACACACTTTAGCGATTTTGGAAAATTTCATGAACACATAGTAATCTCTGCCTAGTTTTACTTGTATGTTGCCACTGTTATTGCACTCACTATGAGCTATTCTTAAGTAGTTTATATAATTTAATGTGTGTCGGCACAGAGGCACAGAGGTGCTTGTAGCCTTCAGAAATCTTTCCACTTTGTAACATATAGTGGTAAAAGGCCGGTTTCCTGTGTGTAAGCCTAGGGCTAAGAGCTTGTTTGTGGTATGTGCATGTCATTTATATATTATCAGTGACTTTCAACTTTTAATGGGAAACTCTCTCACTGCCCAAACGCTGCTGTCAGTATGATTTATTGTCTGTCCACTTAAGACTGAAGTTAGAGTGGAAAATTACTTTTACTGATGGAGCAGTGTTACTAATGGAGCCTCAGTTACATCACTCTCGCCTTGATGTCTTTGAGCAAGACACCAAATTTCTTGGAGAAAATAAAAAGAATAGAGGTGATGTTGCTCAGTAACTTAAGTAACTAAGCTGTATAGACACAAATAGGACACACTGTGTTTGGATGAGCCTCTGTTTCTTTGGGGTTTTTTTTTGTCTCATTAAAGCTCCCTACTGTTTAACACTAGCGACATATGATGGAAATCATTTCTGGGATCGATGAAAAATTAATCACTCGCTCACTCAGTCCCTTTCTTCTGCCCCTTCACACGCGTTCCCAGTTTTGCAAACTCTGCCGCAGCAGAGACAGTGCTGCAGTCTGAACTTCTCTCCCACACTCGCCGCGCCCATGTTCAGTCACACATCACCTCACAAGGGGCTTACTCCCCACTGATTGTAAAAGCACCACAGTTTTTGTTTTTGATTTGACAAGAATGTTGTGTTGGATACTTGAACTCAGTACACACCTTGACATACCAGCATTTTTGGACCACAACAGGGATGAAACTTGACCGTGCCATGCTGTGATCAAGCAAAACAACAACATCTGCAACTCATAATCCACTCACCTCTCCTTCATTATTTTCTTTTGTTAAAAAAAAAAAAAAGGCTGTTCTTATCCCCCACCTTGTTACTCCTGAGCTATTTTGAAAATCTCTTGTTTACCCCTTAAGGCTTAATAAATACTCAGCATAATCAAGCTCGGTATAAAGACCTGATGGTAATCTCTGATCAAGATTTAATTACAACTCAGTGTTTTCTTGTCACCTCCTCACCTCATGGTCCCACGGGTTTTTTGCTTGTGAATCAGAAGTCCTGTTTCAGGATGTTCTACACACGTCAATTTAACTTTCACTGACTGCACCCTCTCAGACTGGCTAGTTCAAAAGGAGCCTTTACAACTGTGACTATTATAGCTAAGCTGTTCCCCTCTGTTTTCTTCTGTTGCTGAGAGGAAAAGGTCAGGACTCAGCCGACTCGCTTAATCCTTTCACATATGAGAAAAACCAAGAATTAAAGCCAAAGAACGGCTGGAGATGAAAATCCTCAACAAGCCAAAAGAAAAGGGGGAAAAAAACAACATAAATACCTTGATAGCAACTGCCCTCTGTTGCAACATATACAGATTACCTCTGGTTTCACATGACTCTTGAAAAGCAACTACCAGTCCTAGTGTTTCTGCTCTCAGGCCCAACATGTTCACAGTTCTCAAGCTTTCTATCACACAAAACCTGAACGTAATGTGATGCCTTGTCACGCTGCCCACAGACACAGCAATTTCCTCAAAATTAATTAGAGATGACAAGGTGCAAGATACCATTAAAGATGTTCAACTTACATAAAGAACTCTTTGGTTTATTTTCTCTCCCCCTGTAACTGTCTTTACACTGACAATAATAAAGGGTTGAATTTGTTCCAGGGAACAGTCTTAGAACTGTAATCCCTTCCCACATCCTGACCTTAACCTTTGCTGGTGATTGTGGGACTTGACAGGAGGTTCAGAAAAATACCCACTCCTGTTACATGCTACTCCCCATCCTCAAAAATATTTCTTTCCACTAAAATCTGGACAGATGGGCGTACAGCTTTACACCAGCTCCCGTTTGATCAGAACCAGCAGCTTGCCCAAGGAGAGGGTCTGTCTCATTCCTCAGATAATTATTTATTTAGTGAGTACTTCAGGCCAAAACAAGAGGCCAGTGCTCCAATATGTAACGCCATGAAGTGACCAAACCTCTGGACACCCAGACTTCAGAAGTGCTCCAGAGACAAAAGCAAGAAAATGTCAGTTCCCTATCAACTATTGATGGATCATCAGTCGTTGCTCCATGATTTTCAAACTTTATCTAGAGACTAATTTATTTGAATAAAACAAGATTGGGCTGTCTCATTCCCTAACAGTGACATCAGTTTTCCATATTTCTACATTATGGATTTCTTTGTCTGCTTTCCATCCTGCCTCCCCCATTACTCTAAATAACACTCAAGTCTGAAGTATCCAGGAAATAAAGAGAAATTATTTGAATATACATCAGTGAAAGCCTGTGATATAATCCTCAGCAAAATGATTTAAACTGAACCATGAAGGGAAACAGAGGGGTGAACACTGGCCTTATTCTGGTCATGTACATCAGAGTCAGTGGTAAACAGCATCTTTTTTTGTTAACTAAAATTAAAATATCACAGTCTTTTAGCTCTTTTATATTATATGTGGCAGAAATACTTTTTGTCACACTTAATAAGGGCAGTATGATCACAGGTTTACAGAATGTTAAAATGTCTGCAGTACATTCACATTTTTATGACTTTCTATGTGACAAATTTCAAGCCTGTCAGGGAAAGACTTTATCAAAGGGCCATTTGTAACAAACTGAAATGGATTTGCAGCAGCTGGTTAATAGATTTAGAAAAACAATGGTGTTAGTGAATAGATGACAAGTACACTGTTAGTCAGTTGAAAGCCGGTTAATCATTTAACATCAGAGATGGTGCTCTCCAAAACATGCAACCCAAAGGAGGGTTAAGGGGCATTTTCAGAAGGCATGACGAAAAAATAATGCAGACATTTGTATTGCAGAGGCACATATGTCATTTGACACTATGGTTAGTGTGCCACTTTAAGTGCATGGTAAACTCACTTGAACTCAGAGCTGACCCACATCTTTTTTAGACTCATGAATGTATGTGTGTGACACAGTATAGCAGCCTATACATGATCAATTGCTGGTGTTACTTAGATAAAGATGTCATTTGTTTTTGTCATGCTGATGGTTTTTCCTATGATAATCACCCAGTGGTGATACAAGTTTCCCATATTTTAATTTTTCATTGATTGTAAACAAGCGTGCACCCAGGACAAAATGTACTTGTGTCCACCAGTTGCTGTGTTGCTTCATCTCACTGTCCAGTTCACCTCAGCAGACAGTATGGTACTACTCACCCACTTTGAACTGAGTCGTCTTGTCTCTTGGATCTGCATGCTCCTGTGCAAGCATCAAATGCAGGATGCCGAAAGAGTTTTGAATCCCGAAGATCGACCCATTGCACCAGGTTGCAGCGAGAACCACCAGCCAGCCGAAACCTCCTTCGGGTGGGACGAATCCGGCACCGTCGCCGTGCTGCTTCACCTGAACCCTCGCCTCGGAATCAGAGGGCGGCTTGCACCCGGCCTCGATCAGCTGCACGGTGCTGTCCTCCTGCACGATTTTGCTCTCGCTGCCCGCTGCCTGATCATCCTTGCTCCTGTCTGCTTCATGGGGAGCATCTCTCTGCTCCATCTGGGGATCTGCAGCCGGCTGCTCCGTCCGGCAGGCTCCGCTGGACGGCTGTGGTTGATTATCTACCCCGTTGATCCCCATGCAGTCTGGTCCGATGGTGAGGTTACTGTGGGCTCTTGGCGCACATGCATGAGATATAGGTCACTGACATAAGAGCACCGATTTGAGAAACAAATTTGATTGGCTATCTGTCAAAATGTGTAAGACAGACGGTCCTTTACTGACAGACAAGCCTTACACGCTGCATGTAGCCCAGGTCTGAGCGTCAACTTCAGCGGTTAAACTCCAACCTGCAGATGTTAAATGTGTCATTCTGGCCGGAGGTATGTCTTTTTCCAGGAATTAGCAGGCACCGCCTATTTCTCCTTTTTAATGTGAGCCTGTGTTTTCTAGGAACAGCCTATAAAGACTGACACTATGTATTTACTTTTGTTGGCTCCCCTGCTCGGTGCCAAATGCAGATCATCAACCTGTGAAAACGTCCGCTCAACCTCGACACCGTATCCTCCCGTCACGCAGTCCGCATACGGTCCGCAACATCCCGCGGTCGCATAAGAAATGATCAGGCGCTCCTCCTCTTTAATTCGGTGTCTTTACACAACGTAAATGTGAAAAAGGTAGGCCCGTGTGGGTCCCGGAGGCTGTCTCGGCTCCAAAGTGTCAACACAAGTACGGCCGTCATTCAACCGCTCCCCCCCCCCCCCCGCCTCCCCCCCCCCCCCCCCCCCGCCTCCTCTCCCCGGCGGATGGTCGATGGGAACCAATAGTGGAGCTTCACAACTGTTACGGTGTAGCAGGGGGACGAGTTTATACTTCGTGTCTTCTCGGATTATAACGTAAAGAGCCGAGTATTTTTTCGGACTACTGGGATGGTAACTACACCCTGTAGTTAATCACCGTCAGCGACGTCCCTTAAAAGCGTATCTTCGGTTGTAAAGGTTTTAAAGGATACGCCAGCACGTAGCTACACTCACTGTTTTCATCATGGAGGGGGGTGGTGTTACTGTCGTTTTACTTCCATCCAGCCATTAATGGTGTCTCTCTACACTTGACATTGTAAATCTTGGTCTTCCATCAGTGCTGAGAGTCTACTTTGGTTTAGACACAACGTCATTGTCTGTGATTGTAACGGCGGAGTATTTAGATATTAACAGCTACAAACAATCAAGTTACTTAAGTCGTTGCTCCTTTAATAACTTAAAACTGTGGTGCTGTTGTGCCTGCTTTAATCGTTTCCTGCCCCATGTACAGTACCTGATATTTCCTGTACATACTGTACCGGGAGTAAAAGGCTACTTCCAGGTTCCCGCCCATTTCTGGTCTAACGCTAGCTAAAAAACAGATGGAAAGTAACTAAACAGGCTATATTTTCACAAATACTTGTACTTTACTTGAGTGTTTCCAATTTGTGCGACTTTCACTTCTACTTCACTCCATTTCAAAGGAGAGTGTGGTTCTTCTTACTCCAGTGCAATTATTTGACATCTGTGGAAGTGAAAGAAGTATTTAGATTTTTACTAAAGTAAAAGCAACACAACTGTAAATATTCTTAATTACAAGTTAAAGTCCTGTATTCAATGTCTTCCTAGAGTGATCTATAGTTACTAGTTACTCATGCAGATTAAGATTGTAAAAAGCAAAACATATTCATCACATTTATACAATGTCATGTACTGTTATAGTATTAAACTACCCAAAAGTATATAAAAGAATAATAAATAAACCAAACAATAAGCGATAATAATTATATACTTTTAAGTAGAGTTCTAAATGGAAAAGTTTCACTTGTAATTGATTACTGGTGGAAGAAAATTGTAAAACTAAAATACTATAGCACAGAAGTGTTAGAAGTAAAATGTGCTTGAATATCAAAAGTAGCTACCCATGATACAGAAATCTCTATAATAATGCATTATATTTTATAAACCAATGATATGTGTGTAAAATCTCAATGTCCAAATATCTAACACATATCTATAGTTGTAATACAAAGGTAGTTGAGTAAAGAGTAAGATATAACCCTCTGAAATGTAGTGGAATGGAAGTATAAAGAAGTGTAAAATATAAATACTAAAGCAAATTATTAAGTATGAAGTACCTAAATTAAGTACCTCAAAACTGTACTTAAATGTACTGTTTGAGTAAATGAACTTCCTCTCTTTCCATCACTGTAACTGAGTATTTTATCACTGTGGTATTGCAACTTTCATTCAAATAAAATTTTCTTCCTTCACCACTGACAAAAGCACAACATTTTATAGGCTAAAATCAGGCTAGAATGATTATTTTGTTTCTGAACATGTAGGTCAACCGTAGAGTTTCCAAACAAAAGCTGCTCTTCCTCTACTGATTCATCCTTATGAGATTAGAGGGGTGGGGGCAGAGCGAGTCTCCAGGCAGAGATAATTAAAGGGAAAGAATTTCACACTTGAGCAGTGTTCTCAAGTGAGTGAGCAACAAAAACCTCTGCTAGAGGAAAAACTACATCACAATCCTCTTAGTATGGCCTATGTATACCATGTTAGGGTTACAACATGACAAGAAATTTTAACCGCAACATTTCAATCTAAATTATTATTTTTTTAATCTCATGTGTGTTTGGACACTATTTCTGCCTATTAACCAGTCCATTACATTCAATAAATAACCTCAAACAGGCAAGAACCCCTGTTTTCCCAGAGATCTACAATGGATTTTTAAAAATTCATCTGGCCACAGGAAAGAAAGTAACAGTAACAAGCGTTTACCACTAAGAGGAGCTACAGCCCTGTGTAAGGTATTGTTCAGGATTGCGAGCACAAGCGCAAGGTTGGAGGTCACCCAGTAGCTACATTCACTATAGTTAATCCTACAAAAGCTTTCCTAATATGTTCAAGGTTCAATTTATTCATGAATAAAATCATGAAAATCTCACCACCCCCATCCATATCAATCAGTGCTGACAAAACTATAAATAAACAATAGATAACATAACTATACTGAACAATAATTATATTCTATATTAATTTTTTAACTGTCAGTTAAAGAACCACTTCAAACCCCAGCATGAAAAACTAGAATTGGTACAATTAGTAAGTACAGAAGACCTCTGGGCAGGTGGCCTAACCCTTCTGTTTAATATAGTTTAAAAAGGCCTTGACCTAGCTGATTTCTGCTGCTTATAATTCAAGAGTTGTTTTGTGACTTTTTGCTGTCGGTGATCAGTCAGTGCCCCTGTTCTCTTATAATGGTGCCTAGGGTGTAGGCCAGCTGTTATTTCATTGTCATTATTTCAGTGATGTGTCCAACATTGACACCATTGAAACTCAAATGACTGAACTAAGGGGACCAATTTAAACTCATTCAATGTACATCTTCATATAAAGGAAAGTAGATTTATTGTGACTGAGTGATATTAACAACCAAAAACATGCTGGAGTATATACTGTAAATGCTGATTATGATCTAGTGTAGTCCTGCAGTCACACTGGAAGGTAAGCAACACTTATAGTATGGCATTTACATTTTCCAGTCACACCTTAGGGTTGTGTAATCTATGTGCGATGTGACACATTTTGTTGCTCATCATAAAACATTTGAGACATCTCAACATGTGATGTCTGTGTTTGTTGCCATAGTATCGCTATTTGATCCAGTCAAAAGAAATCCACTCTGTATTATTTTGTTAAATTAATCGTATACGTGAAAGAGCATTTAGCAACCCTTCCAAAAAAAAAGGTTAATATTACCATTTCCCATTTCACCTGGGTGGAATTCAACTAGATTCAACTGAATTCCACTTGTATGTTTATTTTCTGACAACCAGCCTACTCTTCCAACATTACATTATGATACTGCTCTGAAGTGGTGGAATGTGACACCTCATCATGAGATGGAGCTGCTTCATCATCACATGCCTATTTCCAATTAGCCCCTTGAGGAACAGCCTACATAAGATTGCATGGCCCATTCTGGCTCCGGGGGCAAAAATAGCAGTTCACACAACTTCACAGAGTCTGGTTACAAGACTACCAAAGGATTCCTTTTGAATGAAATGGGGGACAAAAGTGGGACACAGCCAATGGTAGTGCTTCCTGTTTAAATTGGAATACTTTAAATCCTCAGAGAGGTGTGGGTAGCAGAGGGAATAAGCATCTGAGAGAGGCCCACACATGTCTGAGTCTGAGAAATGAAGGCTGACTTAGTTGGTGAACATGAAAGTAGAGGACTAAACAGATGGAGGGGAATTCCTGCCTTATATGACTCTAATTTTATTGAGCAAACAAAAGTATCAGGTTTCAGTGAGAATTTGCAATGCTCTGGTGAAATTGTGTCGCCGTCTACAATCAAAAGGTTGATGGTGGTGAGATGTGCAGATTCCTTTTTCAGTAGCATGCTCAAACATGCTGCGATGGTGGGAGCGGGAATGCGCACTGGCAGCATAGTCATTATCTCGAGTAGTATGACTCACACCTCATTCAGCTTCCTTTATTCCTCTGGGGCCTAGGAATCACATTTTTTTGGAAAACTTCAGCACACAGGGCCTCTCATTGACAGGAGAAAATAATACAGAATGAACACTTTCTCCACAGTGATGTCGCCCACTTTTAAGTAAACTATTTAAAAGTTCAAATGTGAGCACTGTGGCATCATCAGTTAATGACGGCATGTTTGAAACTGAAGGCAAGCCTGTGAACTGAATCAGCGAACTGTATGTGCCTGCCTCCTTTGCTGTGCTTGGTTTCATGTGAGACGTGAGTTTAGACATTCATCCTGGAATGACCCAACTAGAGTGTTACTGAACAAACCGCTGCCCATTAGTCACTAACTGCCTCTACTATTGTCTATTACACACAAATTGTATGTATCACATAAGCTCTACCTTTTGTCCTTTTGTTTTTCTTTGTGCTACGTGATAAGGACATGGATCCTCAGAGCTAAAGTACCAGAGCGGAGGAACTATAAAGTCAATCTGAAAAAGAGGCTAGAGATAAGCTGAGCATTTCACACATTTGTCTGTTCGCCTCAGCCTTGTCCTCTTCCCTTATTTGAACAAGCGAGGAGTTCTTTTATACTCTGGTGAAATCCTCCTACACACAAGTATGTGCACTTCAAGTGGACATACATACAATTAAATACTTTTATATTATATTATTAATATGAAACTTTGCTCATTCAGAAAAGCAAGGTCAGATGTTTCAGCACTCAAGCATTATTACTGTCACAAATCCAAGAGTATAATAATATTGTACACTTACAGTTGGAGGTTAAAACGCCTCGTGGGAGAAACGGCCACATAAAGCTGTGTGATGAAATACCAAATAACTGCTACTGTGCTGGAAATGTTTGAAAAAAAAAGTTGTACTCAGAGTACCTGGAGACGGATTGTCTCGTTCAAGGAATGAATGAAGGTATGAATCTCATAAATCTGTGATAAGTCACAGCAACCTGTACCACCCAGTTGCAGATGGGTTGCTGAAACTTATCAGCTCCTGATGTTGTGGACAGGGGGAAAGACAGGGTGGAAGAGATGGTTGTCTCATGCAGCCAAAACAACCCAAAGCTTAAAGCTGAAAAAACAGTAGGGATGAGGGTAGACGTCATGAAAAAATCCCCTCTCTGTCACCCATTTATAGCCTTGGCTACAGAATATACACATTTCTGAATCTTCTGCTGGAATGTGTTACATTATAAATACATGGTTTTAATATATACATACTATTATCAGGCTTTTTATTGCCCACCAACCCAAAGTAAACAAGTCTGCAGTCATGCCAGTGGCTCTATGAGGCTATACACAACAGTGCTTTGAGCTAAATGCTAACATGCTCACAGTGACAATGTTAATCTGCTGATGTTTAGCAGGTATAATGTTCACTACATTCTCCATCTTATTTATCATATTTTGCGGGTGTCATAAACCAAAGTTTTGGACAAGTTGAAGTTTTGACTTGATATCATGGATGAATGTCTGTGTCAAATTTTCCAGTAGTTGTTGAGATATTATTCTAGAGGGAAAAAAAATCAGTGGATCACCAAAATGATTATTCAGTCATTCTTTTAGCATTGTGCTATTGTCTTCCAGCCTGGTCCCTCAACACAAAGGAACTCACTTAGCCAATAGCAAGACTAACAGAGCTTATAAAATCCATGTCACTCTTCCCCCTTGGCCGCACAACTGTACTGCATTTTCCCATTCTGATGCCTTAACTTGTCAGAACTACACAAATAACAGTCATTAGATTTTACTTTCTCTGGGCAACACTTACTGCTCCACTTCACACAACACAAGACAGCAGTGCATGTAGGTAAATTTCACATGCATATATCCCTGTGCTGGATTATAAAAACAATTATGTCCGGTTTTAACTCTTGTGTTGATTTTGTTGATTGTTTTCAGTTTTAATTGTAACATGATGGCCACCTCATGGTGGCACTATAAGAAAAGTCAGTGACTTGCTTTATCATCTGGGGACCATGAATGTCTGTGCCAAATTCTGTGGTCTGGATACTTTGGTCTGTAAAGAGGTCCAAAGGGGTGGATTGACCAACCAACAGTGACACATAGTCCCACGACGAACAATTTAAAAAATTCCTGGGAAATGTAATGATCAGGGGCCAACTTGCTCTAACATCTGTGCTCCCTTCAGTTTCATGTAGACATATGATCAGTTAAATAGACCAATCTGCCGCAAGAGGAGTAATTGTACTACTCCACTTTAGTTCATATTCTCGATGTCTGGCTCAAAGCAGCCCACCCAGCGTAGTAGATCACGGCTCTGTGTGTCATGTAGCCCCGAGGAAAAGATCGTTTGGATGTAACATGCCCTCCATGTGTATGACATGACATGAGTCAAGAACTTCAGCGTCGTGACTGATGTTTCTCACCCAAGGCACCACCTTTTTCTGAGCATTGCCACATGGTAAATGTCAGAGAACTTCAGCTTCTCCCTCAGAGGCAGTGAGCAACAAATTTAACAAAGAAGTTGTTGCAAAGAGCTTGTCTCTTCTTCTCAAATATCTCCCTGATGTTCCCTTTAAGCAGGCACATATGTTACAGATTTAGGCATGGGAGGGAATCTAAATTGTGACACGTTTACCAGAAAGCAAAATTCAGCTTTAGAGCTGTCATTTTATTTCAGCATGTTTGCAAAGTTGTAAATAGGCAAACAATGTGTTTTGAGATGCATATTACATGTGTAAAGCTGCATAGGCTACCCCTCAGCTATCCACTAAAATTAAGTGGGTCTAGAACTCAGTTTTTGTGTGTGACACTTTTTCTCATTTTGGATTCAGTCACGTTCAGTCTTAATCTGTACATCTGTACAACCATGCATGTACTGGACACACAATCTATAAATCTGCACACTGCATTTTCTCCCAATTACTGTAAGTACATAAAATCCAAATAAAACAGTACATAAATCTGCTCTGTATTTCCTGCTGTACTGTTTAAATGGCGATACATTTAAGTCTCCCTTCAGTGTTTATTCTTCTCTCAATAATTTATTGTTTCTTTCCACTCAGCCCTTATCTTGTGAACATATTATTACATTATTTGCCTTTATATGAAGTTGATTTATATATGCAAGTGCAACTTCTCACAACCTCACTTTGCTTTATGTTGCTGGTTTTTCTCATGTACATGTACTCAACAATAAACAGATTCTATGTCAGCTCAACTGAAATTTAAAGAATGGCATTTATTCTAAGAAAAAAAAGAAAAAGTCCCTGGGATTTTGTTTCTCTAATCCTTTGGGTTCTGTAACTGGAAAACAAGGAGGCTCCAGCCCTGGTACTTTGACTCTCATCTGTTCAACGCAGGCACTTGGAATAAGAAAGAACTCGCCCACTTTGCCAGCTTCACCCCATAAAAGGACGAGAAAAAAGAAAGCTTTTATCGTCCCCCTCCAGCTCTTCACAATGGTGGCTGCAAGAGGTGGAGGGGGTCTATGATAAACACACATGCATGCATTCTTCATCCCCCACTCTCAAAGGGACACATAAACACACACTGAAGTGACCTTGTGACCCTGTTCATTTCGCAAGAACACCTGCAGAGTATGTGGGGTGTTTATCTCTTAAAAAAGTTATCCAAAACAGACAGCTATACCTAGAGATTACACACACACATACTGCAACAAGCACAAGCCTGCCTCCTGCTGCTGCTCAGCAAATTAATATGCCGAGAAGCACACAGGCATGGGGTGACACACACACACACACACACACACACACACACACACACACACACACACACACAAAGTTTCTTGACACAATATTCGCAAGAATTCCGCAAAAAGAGAACTATAAAGGCGCAGCGATGGCTGGTTGGAAACCCTGTTGAGACAGAGGAGGAGGCGAGAAGGGAAAAAAGACAGAGTATGAAAGAGTGAAGAGGGGAGGGAGAAGCACTGAGCGGAGAAAATGAGGGGGTGTTGAGGAGGAGGAGGAGAGAGACTGAGGGAAACAACTTAAGACAGTGAAATCTGAAGAGTAAGTAAGCACACGGTGTGAGCAGAGAGACTGGGAACACGAGAAAAAGACTTGAAATATCCATCAACATCCAACAGGTACAGTAAAACATTTTGAGCACTTTTCTTTGCTTTACTTTAGTTTCCATTCACTTTATCTCTACGGTAATATGTGTGTTGTGTGTGCTGACCAGACTGAAACCACAGGAGTGGTTACATGTTTATTCTTAGAGAATCAGTTATCCGTTTCAGCATTTCAAGGCATGAGAAAAAATATTCTCACTGATTCGAGTTATTTTAAAATCAACCAGAGAGTAAACTGAAATCTTTCTACTTTTCTGATTCAGCCCTGGGTTCCCACAGAACTCAACGGGCTTGCTGCCAGGAGAAAATGATGGACGTGCTGATTGGGTCACCCACAATAGTTGTATTTTTTTCTTCCAGCACTCAGCATTTATTTATCTGAAGCTGTTTATGGATGGAAACCAAAACATTGAAAATGTTTTATTATAAGCAAAGACATTTCCTAGCCGTAAACTATGGGGAAATAGCATCCTAGGGATTTCAATCTGGCGAAATAGCTTTCTTCTATTTTGACTCTCAACATTTTTGTTTGTTTTTCTCCTCTTTGACATATCCAAATAACAAAAGGGGGGAAATCTTGAAACTTCATATACTCTATCTCTTATCTTTCGGACCACTTCAGATACTTCTTGCCTTATACGTATTTGTTTGGAACTTCTGTTAACAGTGTTAATGATTTGTTTATCGCTGTATTAGTTTTTAAATGACCAATATTTTTGTAAGTAATAGTTATTTGTTACTCCGTAGAGATGGCGTCACTGGGCAAGAACCTGGCTGCACTTCTTCTTTTTCTGAATGCATCATCACTCCTCCACTACAACCTCCTCATTCATGCTGCCTCTACTTCCCGTCCTGTCACTCTTCCACGAATCCTAATTATGACTGACTTGGGCTCAGATGATGACTATAAAGATGACTATTTTGACAACCACAGCTCTCCTCCTGAAGTGCTGTCCTCTGTGAATATTCCCCAGCTCCACCAGGAACCCAAACTCTGCCAGCACAACCCCTGCCTGGAGAATCAGGAGCCCTGCGCCAAGCTTTTAAAGCAGACTGGGTGCCTCTGTCCTGGTATCAGTGGGGCTGATGAGCCTCCTCATTCACCACGCATTCAAGCACTGCTGCCAATCACTAAAGGGGATAACAGGGGGATGGTAGAGGTGCAGTGGTGTGCTCCATCCTCTGTGGTGACTGGGTACAGAGTGGTGTTTGAGGGAAGCCACGGTAATGCCTTGGAGTTTGGAGGTGCTCGGCGGCGAGGTTTGGTGGGATCTTTGGAAAGTGGGACCAAGGTGTGTGTGGAAGCGGTGAACAGTGCAGGACACAGCACCCGCTCAGAGTCCGCGTGTAAGCGGTATGACCCTCCTGAATCTTCTGATCATAACCTGTTTGCCTGGGTCATAGGTGGAGGAGTCGCCCTCCTGCTGATCATCATCATAACATCTGTGATCCTATGGAAACATAAAGTATGTCAAAAGGGAAAGGAAGACTCCACTGATGGACTAGGGAACCCTTCTTACAGTACAGAGGGAACTCTGTAATACAGACTAGTGCAACATGGATGATCCAACCCAGTTACAGGCCCCTTGAGATGGAGGGGGGCACAGCGGTGTGATCACGAACGAAAGTCAAACAATTCTGGGATGGTCTTGTGATTCATTAGAGAATCAAAGTTGTTTACATTCCTGTTTCAGGAATCGATATGTGATCAGATTGGGAGAGTGCAGCAGTGTTCATGGAAAACCACTAACAAATAGTTAATTGTGTTATATTTGGGTTAAAACTACAGGTTTATTTGCTGGCAAATTAACCTCGGTAGGTTTATTGTAGTGAATTAAATTGTAAATAATGTTTTGAGAATAGTTACTGACTGAAAGTTTTGTAATAAACTAACATTTATTTTAATAAAAAAAAAACTGTGTATAGACTCTTGTGGTTGAATTTTTTGTTTTCATTCAAAAGGTTTTGAATAGGCCTAGATTTTATAACATACAGATGGGTGACAAAGGAAAGGAAAAACCATGATAATGTAAGCTGAGTTGTTGGGCCACAGTGAGAACCACAACAGCTTAAATGAGCCTTGGCATCAGATGGTATGCTGTTTACTCTGGACTGTGTTCTCTGAAACAGAAGACACTGAGACAGCCCAGACAACCAACTGCCAATTAACTTGGAGAGCTGGACCTGTTTTGAAGGCAAAGTGTAGAAAAAAACAAATATGGATTTGATTTAGTTTTTCTCTGTTTACTTCACTTTGTATGACGTTAAGTGATAATTAAAAACAATTGACGGCATTAGTTTTGGAGGCATGTGCCATTTTTTTATAGGGAGTAGTTTTACTTCTAATACTTTCAAGTGCTACTGTTATACTTTTGCTCACGATTTTGTATGCAAGACTTCTTGAACGTTTTGCTATTGTTACTTTTAGTTAAGCGACGCACCTAAATATAACTTCCACAACTGTTTATTTAACACCAAGTTCTTAACTTTTATTTTGAAAGTCTTGAAACAATACCGCAAGAAGTTAATCTAATTGGCTAACATCTGGAGTCATTCAAGCTAAGTCCCGCCTTTCCCCGGTGTCTAAGCCAATGATTTGCCGTCAAACAATATGAGGAAGAAGGTACCGTTCATGTCCACAGCTTTACAGACGCAGGATGGCGAGCATAGGTGAGTCCTTCTTTCACCTGACTCACTGAGATAGACATAATTTAACTAAAACTAGTTTATCTGAATTGGCTGAACAACTTTAAAGATCCGTAATTTTGGTTTAGAAACCTGCGTTGAGTTAAGTAGTTATCTAACACTTGTTCAGTTAATGAATAAACAATCGTATCTTAAGTGGCATTAATGGTATTTTCATTGTCAGATCGTGTTAACAATTGTGGGTCTTTTGCAACTATCTAGGCAGCGATTTGATAAATAATGAGAGAGGAAACAATATCAGGTTGTAAGAACATGACTGATTCAGAATGACTCAGCAGCCATTAAAGTCTTGTGGGAATGCAGTCTGGTTACCCAAGCAACAATAAACCATTTCCAGTATTTGACCCTTAAATGAAGCTGATAAATCTGATAAGCATACCAAAGGCAATTAGGGCATCAAAGGCAATGAGGGCATTGTAGTTTTACTCCTAATATTTTGACACACACACACACACACACACACACACACACACACAGGTACACTGATAAGAAAAAGCACTAGCGCCAATATGAGGGAGCCGTCTTCAGGGGATGAATGCAACCTGATAGTGGAGATGATGATGATTTTTTTTTTCTTATCGTGATCACCATCTTGTATCGTGTCCTGGTTCCAGACCTCTTCAGTTATCACCTATGTCTATGATTTTTATCAGTGATTCAAATACAGTCAAATATGAGTGAATGATGAAAGTGAAACCAAATGGGCATTCAGTCTGATTTGCTCTCCAGATAGTGATTGAGATACCTGGAGGTATATGCAAAAGTTTGGGCACCCCCAGGCTAACTCCATATTTTGTTGATTTTTGAGAAAAGAAGTAAATTCAACCCCAGGAGCAAATAGATTAGAAAAAATTTGCCTTTCTACAAATGTTAATCAAGTGTCACTTTTTATTTCATGAACTTAAAAAAAGAATGATCACTTAATTGTGGCATGCATCAAAAGTTTGTTCAAATTACTAAGTACTTAGTATTTTTGACAACTTTGCATGGGGATGGAAAGATTATTCTTTGGAGTTGTGTGGCAGCCAGTGCCACAGGAAACATTGCACCGACAGAGTGAAGAATGGATTCCACTAAATAGCAGCAATTTCTGGATGCAAATGTCCTGCGGTCGGTCAGGAAACTGACACTGCAAAGAGGCTGATTTTAAAAACAGGACAATGATCCAAAGCAGACATTAAAATCCACTGTGAACTACTGTGAACGGCCCTCACGGTCCTCTGACCTGAACGTCACTGAAAATCTGTGGGTAGATTGCAAACATGCTGCGTGTGCAGAACAGTGTAAAAACATCTTTGAGTGTGAAGTGATCTGCAGGAAGAGAGGGGGAAAATTCCTGATTCAAGAATAGAAAGACTCTCAGCTGCTACAAAAAGTGTTGACAAGCTGTGCTATCCGTCAAAGGGGGAGTTAATAAATACTGACATAGTGGGGTGCTCAAACTTTTCCACATGCCACAATTACTGTTTAATTTTTTTCCTGTTTTTTAAGTTAAGTTAAAATGAAAAGTAAAGCCCCATAAGCATTCAAAGAAAAGCAAATACATGCAACTGTAATTCAAACTCTCTGCACCTCAGTGTGTATCTCATTTTATTCATTATTATTGCTGTGCCACTAAAAACACAGTCAGTAATAATAATCATAATAATAATAATCATAATAAACACATTTTATTTATGTAGCACTTTTCTTAACTGTTAGCACAGTAGCCCTTTGTGACTGAAAATGGATTTAACTGGAAATACTGCATTTTATAATAACATTGACAAACAAAGGGTATTAAATGTGTATCAGTCACATCATGGGTGAGACCCAGTGCCCTTACTGTTGGGTACATTCTTAATTATCGTATTAAAAAAAGTTTTTACTACTAACTTTTTTTTTTTTTTTTAAGTGCGTAGTAAAATCTTGAGTCAGGCTTATTTAAAGTGAATTCTGCAATCTTATAGAAGTTTTCAAGAATGACCTTCAGACTTTACAAAGCCTTTGATGTCCTTCGTCTGTCATTGCCAGTTACCAAGGAGATCTCTTATGAGGAACTGAAAGCGCTTCTGGGGAAGAGCCAGAATCTCCTCCTGGTTGATGTACGCAGTAAAGAGGAAGTGGATAAAGGACATATTCCAGGATCTATTCACATCCCAGGTGAGCGTCTTTTTAAATTCATTAAATCTCCAAGGTTAAAAGGCATACAGTGTTAACCATTGTCTCATCCTGAGCATGAAATTTCCCTTTTTTTCCCCCATTGTTTCCACTCCCATACAAACCCAGCCCAAAGTTATTCCGCATGTGTTGTTGTGTATACTTAATATGCCAAAGTGTGCTGTGTTGAAAAAGCATCAGTCTACTGTAGTCTGGTTCTGTATATTTGTTAATGCTGATAGATGTTAATGCTATATGTCCATCATCTGTTCAATCTCAAAATGCTTCTTCCTTTCCTCCCATTATTCATTCAGTTGATAAAGTAGAAGATGCTTTTGCAAAGGGGCCTGAAGAATTCAAGGCTGCGTACGGAGTAACGAAGCCAGCGTTGGACGCCCCAGAGCTGGTGTTTCACTGCCAGATGGGAAGGCGAGGGGGAGTGGCCACAGGCAAGGCCCATGAGCTTGGATACGCAAAGTAAATAAATTATTGTTTACTATTCATAATACCCACACACACACACATACAGCCCATCTTGCTTTTAAACAGGCAGTGTTTTACATTAATAGCCCTAACTATTATGTAATAAGTAATTATGTAATGATGACAACTCTTCTATTGTGTTCCTCTGTCTTGTGTTTCAGTGCATGCAATTATACTGGAGGATACAAGGAGTGGTCTGAGAAAGAGGGGAAGTGATTTGTGTGGAAGGAAAGCCTCGTGTACAGATGGGTGACAAAACAATGGATAAATCCAGTAAGGTGTTGCTCCACCTTGAGCCTCCAAAACAGCTTCATTGCTTCCTTGTCATATATTCTCCAACTCTACTGGAGGGATGAACAACATTCGACCAAATGATATTCTCTCATGTGGTGGTTTGGTGGTCTCTCATATGTTTTCCGCTGGGTTGAAATATGGAGACTGTGAAGACCATTAGTGACGGGGTGGACAAAGTTTCGTTGAAGCATCAAAGCTTTCAGTCCAACTGTGTTCAAAGTGTTCACTAGGGACACATAGAAATACTACTGTCTCCACAAGCTCCTCCGTAATATGAGCTGTGAACATTTCAAATCCAAATATTTACATACTGGAAACAAAGCTAACATATAACTCATTTTTATACACCTTAAACTTTTCAGTGAGCCCTCGTTCCCTGTATGGAGGCATCTGCATTTGTTATGATTGCACTCATTTATTCAGGTTTTTCCTTTAATTTCTCATCAATCTGTATATTTATACAAAATGGCAATTGTGAAACCTCGACACACAAACTAGAGAAACATTTCGGTGTCTTATTTTTTTTATCTTTTGATACTGTTTTGTTTTCATAGAGTGCACCATGTATGAATGAATATAAATAAAATTATGTTATTTACATGTATTTGTGTGGATCATTTATGAGAGCTCAACATCTAGACATGCAAAACTAGGAAAAGCACTCCCTGCAAGGTAAAACAGCAATTGCATCGTACAATCTTGAAGCCCTTTACATTTACTGAGTTTGGCTGTTTGCTTTTTTTTTTTTTTTTTTTTTTGCAGACTCATGACTTCAGTATTTACAAAACCCTACTTTATTACAATTATCAAGTCATGGTCATTTCCTCCTAATTTATAGACTACCGATTTAAACTTCTTACCCAGCGCTGCAATGTAACTAAGTATATTTACTCAAGTATTGTACTTAAGTGCAGTTTTGAGGTACTTGTAGTTTACGTCAGTATTTTCTTGTCATACGACTTTATACTTGTACTCCTACATTTCAGAGGGAAATATAGTACTTTTTGACAGCACTGTATTTATATGGCAGCTTAAGTTACTTTACAAATGAAGATTTTTGCATACAAAACATATTAAGAGCTTATAAAATATGATACTTTGTTATAAATGAAACTTGTAGTGGAGCTGAAATTATTAGTTTACTGACAGAAAATGAATTGCCAACTATTTTGATAAGGGTTAGGTAATTTTTCAGGTAAAAAAACTTTGTGGTATAGTTCCAGATTTGTAAAATGTGAGGATTAACTGTTTATTCCTTTTAATAATTTGACTATTGTTGACAAAAGCATTTCCCGCTACTTCCTGAATTGTTACAAACCAAACAAACAATTAACTGATCATATATAAATAATTTAAAAACTAGCTCCAACTCAATTACCACAGTAAAATGCTGCTTAGGCTACACATGAATGAATAATAATGATAAAACCCTCACAGGGACCATTTTGTGGATTGAGTAGGCTACAGTACTTTTACTTTTAATTTATTAAGTACGTTCTCCTGATTTTTTTTACATACTTTTACTTAATGTAACACTTTAACACTTTCAATGCAAAGTACTTGTAATCGAGTATTTTTTACAATGTGGTATTGGTATTTTTACTATTTACCAAAGGTATTTACTTCCTTTGTAGGAATATTTACAGCGACTTCAAAGGTGTAGTAACTTTACTAGCTGTGATATTGGGTGCAGAGGGACTTCAAGTGTCGATAACTCTGCTTTAGCAAAGTAAACCAGTGGGAAACTGCATCTGAAATTCATTATCGAGTGCTGTTGTGTCAGTACACAAAAATGCTCAGAGAAATACAGCAGGTAATTGTTTAAATTAGCTGTTCCAGTTAGAAACACATGTAAGAATGTTGTTTAGTGTCACCAGCCCCAGTTTGTAAATGTTTAGAAAGTACAGACTGGTCCTCTCCGGTTGAAGCTAACTAGCATAACATATGTAGCGTTAGCTTGCTAAGCTATATGTTTGTGTTTTATGTAATTACCTCTGCAGGTGTTGAGGCTGGTCATGCTAATGGGAAAGCAAAGGCAGCAGCATGGTTTTAAGAGGGCAGGAGGGCTTTTGGTTCTTCTGTGGACTGAAACCAGAACTTCTGTTCAAAGTTTATACTGCACCGGTAAGTTTTAACTCTTCTCACAATGTGAACTGCTCCATCAGGTTAAACTAGCAGGAGGATGACATGAAGTGTCCCTTGTTGTGTGGTAGAAATATCTGTTAAATGTACACGAACAAAGGAACAGGGTAGAAGCTATGCATTTGATCACTCTTATTTTAAATATATGTAAAACAAAACAAAGAAATCTTAGTAAACACCTCCAAACACTGAAACATTGAGTTGCAAGCACTTTAACACTACTACCAGTATGAGTACTCATTTGACAAAAAGTGACTAATTTTGGCAGCTTTATGCTTTGTGTTGTGCTTGAAGACCTGAAAGTCAAATGGATGAAGTTATGACACATTAAACTGTGGTCTGCCTCGTTTGTGGTGAATGAAAGTACTGTTGTGCTTACTATTTATGCTTGGTTTGACACACAAATCTCTGATCATTATTAGATGTTACAAGGTCATATTTATTTACATTAGCCTTGGATATACACTATTACCCACAGTATCAATATGAAAGATTAAGTTTTGTTTTGGACCAAATATTTTTTGTTGGGGGGGGGGGGTGTTTGGCTGAGGGGTCTCTGTTTGCCTACCACTGGTGCAGAGAATTGAGTCAGAGGAAATTTTCAACATCCTTAGACATGAATTATAAAATAACATGGGTATTAAGTAACCATAAATAAAAATAACACTTGAGGTAAAAATGTGCCAGACATGGTGAAAACACATGGATATCAGATGTTTAACTCCAGAGAGATTTGACCAAACAGTGCAAGTCATCCAGTCCATATGTAGTGGCACTGATTCAAGCCTGTACTGAAGAAAAAGAGCTGTCAGGACGAGGTGCAACAACAAAGAATATAAGTCTGGCGTACAGTAACAAACTGCCAGGTGTTGTAACAGCAGTCCCCTTTGTTGTGCAGTTGCAGCTGCTGGTCCCTGGTGCACAGGGATTAAAATGAAAGCACTCCAACCTGGTATGTACACACATACAACATATGCACTCATCTTCAGCTTCTGTATCCCATATGACTCTTTTTGCCGCATAAGTCCTCACAGATTTGAAGGAGAGCATGTTTCCCTGTGCATGGCTGTGTCCTGAGCCCGACCCTGAGGAGTTGTGTTCCTTTACTGATCTGTACGGTTCCCTCAGATTACTCCTCTCCTTTCAGGTACAGATAATAGTGACCCTTTACTAATGTTAAATCTTGAAGTGAAATTTTTTCATGTATTTCCTTTTCAAATGTCATTAATGATTGATGATCACAGTGAGGCTGTGAGTGACACGTTATCTCATTGCACTATACAGATGAAAGATGCAAGACTTTTCAGTCCAGAGTGTCAAGCTCATATAGAGGCATTCCTACGCATATTCAGTTTGGCTAATGCAGGGGTATGAAAGGATCTGTTTCCTTATTTACAGTTATATGATAAGGTAGTTAGCAAAAACATAACTTTTTTATTTTTCACAGATTAAAATCCACCTCAAATTCAAATTCAACCAGGAGACCCTCCAACAAGAATTCAGGTTTGACAGCAACAACAAAGGCAAAAGTTAAAACTTTCTTTCGGGTAATTGTAGGGAGCCTACCTTACGTTAAATAAGACCACAATAAAGCAGGTTACTACAAAAACTGTGTCTTTTATATGACATTTATTTTAAAATGTGACCTATGCAGTCACGGTGCATTACACAGTATTTAGATAGTTTGTTTAATAAAGTAATTTATTGAAGTAAAATTTAGCCTCACACACAAGGATTGCATTTCAGAAGGAAAGATTTTAATAGTGGCTTGCAACATTTTTGGCTTTTGGAGTTACAATATAATAACAGCCACAAAGATAAAAGCTCACCACTTCAGTTAATTTCCCATGGGTGGAAGGAAGTTCATAATTTTAAATGATCAATGGGAATGTCAGCCTCAGTTTTCATGAAGTACTAACATTGTGTTCCTATTCATGCAGAGTGAAAATCAAAAGTAAAGTTGCACAGGCAGATGACCCATCACTGATCTTGGATGTCACTTGTAATACACAGTCAGTAATTCAAATTTTTAATATTATTTAATGTGTGGTTGTTTGTTTGGATCAATGTTGCCTTACTTTTAGGAGGGAAATTACAGATGTGTAATGAATACAAGTTTTATCCTCATATATCAATGCTGCAACAACATAAATACTTCTGTACATACTGTATACCTGCTTTTAACTGCAAAAAGTGATTCTCTCTCCTCGGGTTCAAAGGCCTCCAGAGTGTGTGAAGAAAGGATGCTGGTGTCAGGGAGGACACCCTGTCCTTGGAGGCAGGTTACCACTCAGTATCCCACCACAAGCCATGGAACAGGGCCTGTACGGGGAGCTCAGCATTCAGCCTGTAACACTTCTCAGGCCCTGTGTGCTGCAATACCCCAATCTGGCAACCCAGCTAACTCACATACAAATATCCTTTGCTGATCATTGTCATTTTGGTGGTGATTGTCAGGAACAGAATCTCTAGGCAGAGTTGTAGACAGTGTTCAATACAGCTTTTTGCAGATTACGTGGTTCAGCTTGCCTCTTAAGACTGTGACCTCCAGTCCGCACTGGGACCATTTGCAGCTGAGTGTGCAAGCAGGGATGAGGGCCAGCCCCTCGAAATCTGGGGCCATGGTACTCTGCCTGAAAAACAGGCTTGCTCCCTTAGGATTTGGAGTCAGTCACTGCCCCAAGTGAAGGAGTTAAAGTATTTTGAAATCTTTTTTATGAGTGAGGGTAAGGGCCGGATTGTGCAGAAAGAACCAGTTAGTCAGACGTGTCGTGTGACCACGTCGTAAATCAAGTGTGTTTATAGTTGTTCTGCACATCCAAACACAAAGGCATAGTGAAAAGCCAGACAGAGACATTGTGGAAATGCAGTACTGTTTAAGTAAGTGCACATTTTCAGACAAAACTATACTGGCAGCTTTAGATGTAGTGTAAAATCAACATGCAGATTGGTGCTATAACCTAGCAGTAATGTGGACATTGTTCTGGACTGTGGTGGTGAAGAGGCAGCTTGAAGGCGACGCTCTTGATTTGCTGGCCAGATGATGTTCCAGCCCTCACTTTTGGTCAAAGTTGTGGGTAGCAACCACTGCTGCTTTGTGTTGACTCCGTGGAGGTGGTCCAGGCATCTGATTTGGATTAGTCGTCCTTGACTTCACATGCCTCTAGGTGCTGGTTTACAGCCCCAGTAATGTTCCTGTTACAGGGCCCTCCACCTTCCTCCAGAACCTCCCCGCTCATCTGGGCTGTCAAGAACTGACCCTGCATGGCCTTCGCTGCTCCTCCTTCAAAGGTAGACAACAACCACTGATGGGAACAACACATACTGGTAAGGGCCAGTTTTATTGGACAGGTTATAGATTGAACCTGGAGTAGGTTCCGAAGTCCGGGACAGTTAATCCTGCCCTTCAAAAGTAACGTAACACTTGAAATTTGGATTAGATACTTCTTGATTACAAGGTTTGAAATGAGGCCTGAGAGTAATTTAAACCACCTGTGCTCATTTGTGAGAGACTGTGCACAAAACCATGGCCTGCAGCTGCTTATAAAAACTTAATGAATCACAAAAGGCCCATAATTTGAATCAGAAGAATAAAACAAGACCAAACATTGGAAGTAGGAAAAAAGAACAAACAATGAAGACGATAACAAAAACCTGTGACAGCATTTGAAGAGAATGGACTGCAAGCATTCACAGCAGTGAAATGATTGCCACTGCATTTTACAAAGCTGTTTCCTGTGAAATATGCTCATATGCAAGTAATTTGCATAAGTGGTTTATGTCGATTGCAAACATTTGGTTCAGATGCAAAGAGTAGTGTTGCATACGTCCACGTCACAAAGAATTCTCACAGCAGAAAGTTGTTGTGCAGAATCTGGGGTGGAGAAGGGGTTTACCATGTGTTTGGCTTTGACACAGGATGCTCTGGTTCCCATCCTGTTTTATACTAGACATCAGCGTTTAAATTTGTCCTATGTAACTTTGACCCTGATCTTTCCCAGACCTTAACTAAGTGGGTTTCAGCTAAATGATAATGTCATAAACAGAAAGTTTGACTTGATTATGGTGCTAGATGAAAAGTTAAGGGCTATTACATTTCATCCTGAGGGAAACATGAATGTGTGTACCATATTATGTGGCAATCCATCCAATAGCTGTCATTAAAAACCAAAAATCATTATAAGGACAAGCATGGTTATGGAACAATTCATCCTCTGGAGAAGATGAACGTAGAAAATGTCTCGGAAATTTGTACCATAGTTGTAGAGATATTTCAGTCTGCAAAGAGGCCCACAGTGGTGGACCAGCCAACCAACAGGCCAACGCCACTACCAAGGCTAGAAATGTAAAATGTTATTTGCTGATGCAAACTGGTTGCATTTATTACATGTACATCTCCTTTCAATAAATACCTTGTAGGTGTTTAATCTTAACTAAAATAGTCCAAATAATCTGTATGTTTCCAGGCAATAGTCAGCATATCTGAATTAAAACCATCCTAATCACAGGTTTAATTTAAGCCCTGGAGTAACACAAGATCTTCTTTCAGGCAAACAGTACAGTTAAATCAACAATAGGTTAAAGTTAGTTAAGTTAAAAAGTCTGACTGCTCTAAATTATGTTTCAGAGAGTGAATTTGGGTAAATCTGATGTAATGTAAGGAGACACTTTAATCTGGAAACTAAATTTAATCATTGCTAAATGATCGCTGTCTGGCACAGACAATAGGATATAATATAGTGTAGTACAGTTATGTGTAAGTTGTATCATGAAAAAGCTAAAAACTGGCTGATTTCTCAGAGACTGCTGTTGCATTATTTTATTTTTTCCCTTGTAGATTACACAGTGAATCAGAGCCACAAGCAAAACCACAGGTCTACAGTGATTGCAAGTAGCTTATTCATCCACAATACATGATAAGTAAAGTTTAAAAAAAAAAAGAAAAGGTCCCATAGTACAGTCTACCCCAGTCTCTCAAAGAGAAGATACTCTCCCACAAACATGTATGTTGGTAAAGTTTCATTTAATTTGGTATGAAAATATTAAAACCAAACATGACAACATTACCTGCGCAACCAAAACCACAACCCAAAGGTGTGTCTTCCATTTGCTGTAATTGTACTAGTGTGCCTTCAACCAGTGTTGACTTGCAATGTTTTTACTGTTTCTTCACTAATAATCAAGCTCTCCTTCCATTCCCTCCTCATTATCTGTTTTGCAAAATAATATTTTAACTTCCTCTGCAGATCTTGCACTCAGTGGTGGCACCGTGTATAAAATAGAGCAAGAAAACTCAGAGGAAGAATCAAGTCTTCCCACAATGCAGCAGAGTCTCCTGCTTTTTCTCTTCCTGCAGCACAGTGACCCCTTCACCTCCCAGGTCTCTGATGTTATGGGTGAGAGACAACTGCATCATGTAGACTCACAAAATAATGGGTTGCAGGTGGCCTGTCTTAATTTTTTCTTCTACAGCTGAACACAAGAATAAAATACTGTTTCAGCTACAGTGGTAACAGGGATATCTATTCTCCTCTTACAGATACAGAGGCACTGATCGAGCACCACCTGGAGGATATTCTGAGCAACAACAGACAGGCAGTCACAACAACCCTGCAGACTGAGCTGAAAAACACTCTGAAAGCCCAAAATCGCAGAAAAATGGCAAGTCTGAGAAACACATATACACTAACTGGCCTACTAGTTTTATAAAATGGTGTGTGGAACAATTATTTGTCTAATCGATCAACAGAAAATAAGTCAGCAACAGTTTTGACCATCAATTTATTGATGAAGTTGTTTATCAGGATAAAATGCCAAACATTTCCTGGCGCCACCCTCTCAAATCTCAGAATTTGCTGCTTTTGTTTTTGTTGTTAATTATTATAAATGGAATATCCTTGGGGTTTGGACTGATGGTGGGTCAAAACAAGCAATAATAAGATGTCACCTTGGGTTCTGGGAGATTGAAATGGTTATTTTTCATTACATTTTGACATTGTTATTAATCAAATAAATTATGAAATTAATAATTTACTAGAGCCCTGATAGTGTGTGTTTGGGTATTGTGTGTGACATGAAAGGACCAAGAGAAGCTGCGTTCAGCTGTCGACGTGATTCGCAGTTCATCCATCAGTATCGTGAGCAGCAGCAGCAACATGGACTTCAGAAATGCCTGTCTGAACAGCATGAAGGTGTGAAAAAAGTTTTAAAATGCTCATGCAGATATTTATATAAACAATAAAATAGTTATTCACTTTCACATCTCGTCATTAGTAAAAGACACCAAGCAAAGATATTAGCAGCTACACTGCAAATACATCTGTTACATACAAAGATAAACACGCATCCATGTTGATCCTGTCTGTCAGATATCTGTACATAATGTATGTGTTTATCAGGTACATGACACTCATGAACTGTCGGCCTCCTTCTCTGAATCTTTGAGGAGGGTGACATCATGGAAATTCACCCCCAGGGGCAGGTGCTACTCAGTTCAGGTGAGTGGAATGTTTGTTTTTTGACACCTACCAGTTTCTATAGCAGCACTTCATTACTGTCAGACCTCTGATTTTGTACCATAATCTAACACCACATCATTGCTTCCACAGATGGAAGAACATCCTGAGAGTGATGAGGCTACTAGAACAGAAATCTGAGACTGTCTGTGTTTTTCTAGAATGAGTTTTGTTCCATTTGAAACCTGTGGAAGGAGTTAACACTAGGATGATTATTTTGCAGTTTAAAGTGTGGCAGTAGTGCATGTTGTAAATATGCCGGTAATGGCTGAAATAGCTATTTATTTAACCTTTAATTTTAAAAAATACACTGTTGTTATTATAGTTTGTGTGTTATACCAGATGTGATTGATTTTTACACAGTTCTAAGATATAAAATATTCTAAAAGATCTATATAACACATACATATAAGGTCTGCAGCTAACAGTTATTTTCATTATTATTATTTCATATTATTGATCTGATTAATCTCTTTTCTCAATCAAAATACTGTGATACTTGCCCGTGAAAATATCCTGAACCAGGTGACATCATTATATGTCATATTTTGTTTGATCAACACTCCAAAACGTATTCAATATACTATAATGTGAAAAAGAAAAAAAAAAAGGCTAATTCTCACATTTGAGAAATTGAAAGGATTACATTTTTGGTATTTTTATTTGAAAAATTAAATGATTAATCATTTGTCAGAAAAGTTTTTGTTTTTTCTTCCGTCAACTACTCGTTCAGTTGACTCATTTCTGATCTGAAACACTCCTTTGTTGATGTTTTTTTATGTAGCCCGAAATAAACAATATGGTACAGTAGCATGGGCATCTATAGTGTTTATATTCCTACTGACGCTGTAAGGTTACATTATATACCTCCGCAGTTAATGCTATTGTTTGTAGTTGAACAGGGAAAACCAAATTAAACATGAAAGTATTCGTACAGCCCCGGCTAACAGGGTGAACATTCTCACAGTGACCAATAGGTGGCGACAGAGACTTATTTTTTCAGCACTGTTAACTTCCGCTTGTTATTGTTTTTGGCTGTGACGCAAGTTCCGGCCGCCAACACCGACAGCGCTTTTTCGCGGTAAAATGAAATGTGCATCTAATGTTGGTCAGATTTATTCACAGCTCTCACATCTTCAACCAAACTAAGCTGGAGCAAACTGCCGTAGCTGGTGTTTAGAAGTCGCATTGTTGAGAGAATTGGTTCGACGTCGTTGTTATGAAGTGAGACGAAAGCTAACGTTGCGCTCGAGCTTCTGACGTTTGAATTCCTCCATATTTACAACACGGTGTCTAGTGAATATACAGCATAAAGCAATGGCAGAACTATCTGCAGAAACCCTAAAATCAGAGCTGGAAATATTCGGCATACCCTACCAGGATGACTCGGTCCTCGACAAGAGTAAGTAGCTAACATCTGCTAATTTTTTCAATCTCAGCTGGAAAGCAGCCAGTACCTCAACAACCGTCCAACAGGGTGCAACGTTATGTGACTGTACTGCTACATTTTTATAGTTTGCGATGTTTGGTCTCATCTGCTATAGAGTAAACTACAGTATATGTCTATTATGTGACGGATTTTATGAGGTGTCTTGTGCTCCATCCCAATGTATGGGCTTTTATGTTGTGTTTTGTCTTTCTTTAAACACCTACATCACTTTCCGGTGACTGCAGAAGAACATTTGCATTACTGTCAAATGCAAAAGTGTTTGTGCACTTCATTCATTCTCAATGTTAATGTTCATATATCAGAATGTAAAGGCAGACTTTAGAAAAAAAAAACCTGCACAACAATTATGCTACTTGTTATCCTCCTCATCCTCTGATTTATAGTTTTATTTTCAGTAACTGTTGTAATGTCATATTTATGGTCCCTCGGTGTGTTTGCAGTTTGCTTTACATTTCACTTGCTGTCCTTCTTTCTGTCCCTCAGTGGTGGAGCAGTGTATTTGTAGCAGGTTACAGATAGACAAGATAGTGCTGGAGTGGGTGGCCTACAGCAGCACAAAAAATGGATTAAAACTCACCCTGGACAACCTGGAGCAGTTTGAACATGAGGTGACAGGCTGAAACTGAATATGTTATATTTTTCCAGTCAATAAAGTAACCACATTTATTTGTGACTCTACCATTTTGTACTCGTGTGAATTGGTGGTCACCCCTAGGAAACCAATTTACAGTGTGTGTGTGTGTGTGTGTGTGTCTATCTTCTTTGCAGGTGTTGAACAAGAGGAATAAACAAAGCTTCAGAATAGAAGAAACTCATAACAGAACCAGAGACATCCACTCTCTGCAGGACTTGTATCCTTCACAGTGAACTCTCGGGGGAAAAAAAACACACTTGATTATCCAGCTGCTCCTCCTTCTGGATTTAACTGTTGTCTGTGATGAGTGTCTTGTTATTGTCAACATGTTGACCAGACCTTAACATAATTTCTTCAGAATCAAAGCTGAGGAGGAGGAGGACGATCTACTAGATTCCTACTCTACCCCTGCAAAGGTAAATTTTGATGACAACTTTTATTTTTTACTCCTGTTCACTCTCCATTCACTTAGAAAAGGTGAATTAGTATAGGTGTGGCTAACTAGCTGTCCATACAGTGAGTCTGAGCATGTTTGTGTTTTCCGTATGCTCTGCTCTGACCATGTTTGTTTACGTCTGTGCAGGGCTCTCAGAAACGAGCACTGACCACTCCCGAACACCCTCGTTCAAAGAGGAGTGCAGCTCTGCTGGCAAGCCCTGTCCTGCTGCTGTCTCCTGCCAGCTTCTCTCCCAGGTATTCAGCAGTGTAAACCAACAGCAGCCAAATCCCCACAAATACACTCTGCTTCCTGGTTTTGATATTGGTCAACCTTTAAGAAAAAACACACTTAAGATTTATTCAGTCTTGCCTTGTATTGAAATCACTTTCTTGTGTGAACTAAGTGAACAATATCTGCTTGTCTGTCGTGTTTCCAAGTGTAATTTAATTAGTCAGGTAGTCTTTTTTTTTTTTTTTTTTACAGGGAAAAGTTATAGACTTGATTTTGATGACTTTCACAGTAAGAGTAAACTTTATATATCACTTTTCAAAATCCTCAAATTAAATAAGCATGAGTTGTATAATCAACATAATAAGCCAAAAAAAATTAAGCTAGCCTTTAACTTGACCTAATTTTGGAGCCATGACACCAAAAGAAAATGACCTTTTTTGAACCATAAGACTGAATCACTTGATAAAATGGCAATTTATTGCACTGTGACCAGACTCTGCCCTTCCTCCCATCTCTCTCTGCAGTGCAACTCCCTCACAGAAGTACAGCCAGCGAGGGGGGAAAGGGGAGGTGGTGGTTACATTTGGGGCTGTGCAGGGCACCCGCTGGGTAGGCAGGAAAGCTCCGGGTGAAGGCGTCCAGCTGGAGCTGCTGGAAGGTCCCGAAGACTCCCTCCGCTGCAGCTACAAGTACATGTTCCAGAGGCTGCGAGATGTTCGAAATGGTATGTAGCTGTACAGATTTATTCAACGTCATCAATCTCAGACATCTTGACACTTACTGTCTGTAAAAAAAAAAAAAAAAAAAAAAAAACAAAGGCTCCCCTTAATGTATAGATGTAAAAACATACATTAAAAGTAACTGAAAAACCAGATCAGCTAAATGGAGACAGTAGAAGTGCCTGAAGCCTGTAATACACATTTTTGCATCTCTCCTCCCCAGTGTTGACAGAGAAGATAGAGGAGCTGGGAGAGGGCCTCAAGTCTCACTTCAGTATCGAAGAGTTTTCCCCTGTCTCTCTGCCCGCGCAGGTACAGAGGTTTGATTGTTGTGGACATCTTATTTAGTCACAGAAGCTTAAACCTGTTTTACAGAAGTTTTGAATAGATCTTATATTTTATGATATAAAATTAGCCTAAAAGTTTTTTAACTGCTAAACTTGTACATTGTAATGAGCTTTTGATTGTTTTGAACTTGGATTCAGGCACATGAATGTAAGTTTTCTCTTATGTTATAAAACTGTTGTAGAAATTTCTTAGTATGTGGATAAAACGTGCCTCGACTAGGCTTCTACTGTGTAATCCACATTTGTTGTTTTATGTGACTAAAACAGATACAGCTCAGTTATATCTCTGTTTAACGACTACCTGACTGCTCAGTTTCTTGTGTTTGTGTTTGTCCACCTGCAGGACAGTGTAACAGTGCTGGGACAGGTGTGCTGCGACAGCAATGGCAAACTGAACGCGCAGTCAGTTCTGCTGGAGGCGGGACCAGAGCAAGGTGGTCAGCAAGTACCTGTTGACCTATCAGAGCTCAAAGAGTACTCCCTGTTTCCTGGACAGGTGCGCAGAAGGAACGCAATTGTTGTGACAGATCAAGCTACAAAGGGGTCTGCTGTAAATGTTATTTTAGCTGTATTAGGAAAAATTTTTTTACATTATTGAACCAAATGTCTCCTGCATGATTCTCCTCTAAGATGTGCACCCATCTCTATGCTGCTATTATCTGTCATGTATTCTACCATTGAGAGTCACTAGATTAAAATGCACACACCGTAATGAAGTGATGAACACACACTGAGTGGTGGGCTCTCCTTTGCCTGTGCACTGAGGTTTGTGTGCAGCAGGTTATATGTCCACCAAGAGTAACAGAGCATGCCAAGGACCTGGGCTGGAGACTCACCCAGCGTCTGACCGAGAACTCTGACAAAAACAACCGTTCCCACAAAAGAATCAATAACTGCCTCCCTGCGGTGTATGAGACTGCTGTGCAGGAAGGAGCACAGATTCATCCCCTTGTCTGTCCTCTTCCTACAGGTTGTAATGATGGAGGGAATGAACACAACAGGAAGAAAACTGGTGGCTTCTAAACTCTATGAGGTCAGCTACAAGTTAACAAGTGCTGACACATGAGCGAGTCAAAGATGAAGCCTTTTAAAGCCACATTTACTTGAAATGTTTAAAAATAAAGACCTGTTTGTGTATCTTCTGTTAATGGTTTTGTCTTTTTTTCCTTTCTTAGAGTGTCCCACTTCCTTTCTACACTTCGGAGGTGAAAATGGAGATGGATGAAGGTAAGGAACAATGTCGTTTTAAATGCATCATACAGGTATCACTGTATCCTGTTACTGACTTGTTTAACTAGACATGGAGCTTACAATATTCTCCAGTGACTGAATGATGCGGAGAACTTTCTCTTTCACATCAATGAAAACACACTCGTCATCTCATGCAATTGCAGAGCCAATGAATGTACTAGTGGCCTGTGGACCATACACCCCTTCTGACAGTCTGACCTTTGACCCTCTGCTGGACCTAATCAATGTCATTGTCAGGGATCGTCCTGATGTCTGCCTACTGGTATAGTAATTTTTTTTTGTTGTTGTTGCATCATAAACTATATTTCATACACTTTCCATGTGTGGCTAGATGCACACAGTGGCTCATAAAACCTCCCCTGTCACTAGTTTATAGGCGCACAATCCTTTTTTCATTCAGTGTTATGTGTGAGTTTCCTAATTCTCCCTTCTTTTCACCAGCTGGGCCCATTTGTGGATTCCAAACACGAACAAATTGAGGTAGGTTTAACAGCGGACATGATCAGCTTGTTTGTTTATCTCAGAATACCTTCTTCTCTTTGAACTCATTTTCTTTTTAAAATTTGATTTTAAAAATCAAAAGACAAATATTAATTCCTCTTGTCCAACATAACAGTCGCTCTTCTAATCACTCTTTTGAGCTCGGATTAATTTGTTTAACTTGAATATATGTGACCATCTCTCCAACAGAAAGCACAGGTGACTGAGACATTTGAGGCCATTTTCGCAAGATGTATTGAAAGCATCGTGGATGGCACCAGAAGGTACGTGTCATAACTCTCCTCACTCTGATTCTACTGTTTAAGCTCCTGGTGACCATAAAGAGCAGCATTGTATTGTGCTTTCATCAGACTTTTTTTTTTTTTTTTTTTTTTTTACAAATCATGAAGCTTCGTGTTTTCTTTTCGCAGTGTTGGCTGTCATCTGGTGTTCGTGCCCTCGCAGAGAGACATCCACCACCACTTCATCTACCCACAGCCTCCCTTCACCCTGCCAAACCTCAGCAAGGACCAGGTCAGACACAGAAAGACCTGACTGTAGGATTCTTCACGTCAACCCAACAAACTACTTGTTTTTATCGTCACTGGAAATTTCGTAGTCCATCATCACGATCAGTCTCAGACAATGTTTTCTCCTCATGCTTTGCAGCGTGTCACCCTGGTCCCTGACCCCTGCACCCTGCTGATCGATGGCGTGACCTTTGGCTTGACATCCACCGACATCTTGTTCCACATGGGCGCAGAGGAGATCAGCTGGTGAGGAAGACCCCCAGAATGTGCTTAAATTGCAATTTGTAATGGTCTCACACTCTCCATCCAGCAAAGGAGCTCAGAACTGACTAGAACTGAAAATATGTTTTTGTTTTTGTTTTTAAATATGTTTCATATTATTCACACAAACAACCCTTTTAAAGCTATAATTGCATTACACTGATGAATATGTTAATGGTTGCCATCACTATAGAGTTTTATGTAAAAACTGCCATTGATTTGTGTTGCAGTGGCACTGGATCAGACAGATTTTCACGGATACTGAAACACATGCTGACCCAGAGGAGGTAGGAGTCCAGAAAGCGTTCACTTGTTCTCTCTATTTTTGAGGATGCCCAGCATTAATGCCCCCTCTGTTTCTGTCTTAACATGAAGTTACTACCCGCTGTACCCACCTGTGGAGGAGGTTAACATGGATTATGAGAAGTTTCAGAGCTTCGGTCAGATGCCGCTCACCCCCGATGTTCTCATCATCCCCTCTGAGCTGCGCTACTTTGTAAAGGTGCAAACATCCCTTTCATTAACATGTAGTCCACATTTAAATAGTTAATCATTTACGTGAAGTGTAATAGAGGAATAGAGGATACGTTTTCACATTGACATTAAAGAATGTAAGTGTGTTTTGTTTTTTTAAACTTCATCTTCACCTGTCCTCAGGATGTTGTCGGCTGTGTCTGTGTCAATCCCGGACGGCTGACTAAAGGCCAGGTGGGTGGGACTTACGGCAGGCTGCTCATTCAGCGCAGCGCTACATCAGAGGACGGGAAGAGAGTGAGCCCCTGCTTGGCAGCTCAGGTGGTGAAAATCTAACAATAACAAAGACTTTAAATTCTCACTGTCAACAGAAGTGACTTGATTAACCAGGACCAGTTTGCCAGCAGCTTTGCACGCTGCACTCTCCAGGCTCTCGGATGTAAAATATGTAAAAGCAGGAAACGACTCTTGTGCTGTTGAGACCATTTTGCCCACCGGTCTGTTTTTATATGACAAAACATGTTGGGGTGTACAGTACTCTGGTTGGTGGTGTCAGGAATGTGGAGGAATAGCAATCACTCAGATACAGCAGATCTCTTTTCAATAAATTATTGTCACCCTTTGTACTTTATTGTGTACTTTCCTCTTACTTCTACTTGAAAATGTTATTTGCCTGTGGTTTGGGTTAAATACATGCAAAAAGTTAAGAGAAAAAAAATAAATAAAAGATTGTTGCACAGTCTGCTCCTTTCCTGTGCCAGAGCTTTATATCATGTTTCTGTGGTATGTTTTGACTGGAGGAGAAAGAAACCTATAAATTGTAGCTCAAAAATAAAAGAAAGAAATGTTTGATATGTAAGAAATGCCGTTATTAGAGGTGAGATTTCTTTTATTTTTGAATGGAAATTATCCAACATTTAGATATCCATCTCTATTTAAATGCAAAGAAACTAAATAATCAACATTATTTATGAATCAACATCTTTTTTAAATATTCTCCTAAATTGCAGGTGACTGAGGTAGTTTTTAACCCTTATTCTCAGGGTTAGACAGTTTAAAACAACGTATTTAGTCATAAAAGTGATCAAACTCATCAGAGTCACTTTGGTGATCTGTCTTTGTCGAATTGTCCAGCTCCACTTGAAAAATCTCCACCTTGTCACAAGTTGCTGGAAAAGAAGTTGAACACATAATCAGCATCTTCAACAACAAGTTTTTCGTATATTCATTTCATCTTGTGATTCTTTTGACTGGCTGAGACCGTACCTTCAGGCTTGTCATCAACTTTCAGGTCCTTTTCTCTGAAAATACATGTTTAAAAAGATGTGAGAAGCATATGCAGATGTGTTTTTGCCATCAGAGAAGTGAAATCTGTACTCACTCTTTCTTTCTTTGTTCTTGAGGTGCGAGGAGATCCTCAATATCGTCCTCCTCGCTGAACTCAATTGAGACCTCGTCTGAGGATCCTGTTTTACTCCCCTTCTGCTCATCATCATCTTCAGCTGCTTCCTCTGGAATAATGTGCATCTTTTTCAGTCTGAAAACAAAATATTTTTTTCATATTTAGTTTAGGTTCAGTCATTTGCAAAGAAAACCGTTGAATTCCTATATGATCTTACCTGTTTTGTGGTGAGATGATACTGTCCTCTGAATCGCTTTCCTCCTCTGCTTCTCCTACTTCATCACTCTCCTGCTCTTCTTCCTCCTCTTCCTCCTCACCCTCGCCTTCCTCTTCAGCAGACCCCTCCTCATCCTCACCTATCTTGTTGTCATCTTGTTCACTCTCATCCTCTTCATCCTGAGAGGAGGCAGAACCCTGTGTTCTGTTCTCGCCGTCTTCATTCTTCAAACTGTCTTTATCATCTCCCTGATCCTCCAACTCTTCCTCTGCTGCTGTCTCTTCCTCTTCCTCTGCTGTATTCTTTTTGGCAGAAACATCACCATCATCTTCCTCCACATTTCTCTGACTGTTTTCTTTCTCCTCACCTTCACCATCGGCTCTTTCTTCAAGATCTTCATGCTCCTCTTCTTCCTCATCCTTTTCTTCAGCACTGCTCTCTTCAGCACTGCTCCTTCGCTCCTGCTTTTCTATTTCTGCAACTCCATTTTCAATCTTTATACTAACACTTTGTGATACTTCCTCTCTACAGCTGTCTGATTTGTCATCAGGACCTTGATTCAGGACATTTTCACTCCTGGATTTCTCAATCTGACTCACTGACTCCTCACTAGTGGAGTTACTCTCTTCTTTGTGACTACCAGAGTCATCTCCCTTGCTCCTGGTACTTTCACTTGCCACCTCTTCCATCCTTGGTGATCCAACAGGAAGTCCCCCACTTCTAGTCCTTGTTCTACCACTGCCACTCGTGCTGCGCTTCTCTGATGAGGTTTCGCTCTCTGAGCTTTGAACCACAGTGACTCCAGCAACGACAATTGCACTGGAAGTCATAGATGACCTTAAGAGGAATGAACAAAAAACTGTCAGGTAAGATGATTTGAAGAAATTTATAATACAGTGATATCAATACAATACTGTGGAAAAAATAATATTCCATTTAAAGTCCTGCATTTAATGTAGAAATACAGAGGTAGAAGGCATTAACATCTACTTAGAGTATCAAAGTTAAAAGTGCTCAGCGCAGAATAGGCCTTGTCAGTGTTATATTACTGTAATATTGGGTTATTGTTAGTAAGGAACTAAATTGTCCAGTAAAGTCCTATAAAAGCCCAGGACAGTAGGAAACTCTATCATCAAATAACAAATTAAACTATAACTAGTTTGCTTCATACATTGCTAAATCTATTACACTGTCATATTTTACAAGAATAACTGCAATATTTTCTTCTGAAATGTAGTTTAGTGGAAATATTCAAGTAAAGTACAAGCAGCTAAAATTGTACTTTAGTGAATGTACTTAGTTGCTTTCCATCACTGATTAGGTCTGTATGAACATAGAGGGGTGGTTCTCTGCCTCAGGGATGGGACCCCAGGTTGCAATATTGTTAACAAGATAGGAGATGAGAAAAAAAAGCTTATTACAGTATCTCTGCAACAAAATGTGTCATTCTTCTTTGTGATGTATGATACTACAAAGCCTCTTAAAACCATTCAAATGAGACAAGCTGTATGTGGAAAACTTAATGAAGTACACAGGCATGAAGGGAACCAAATACAAAGTGAAATCTTTAAAAAATATCTTTACTCACTCCTGAGAGCTGCACCTGTCTCTGTGTGAGGAGGTACTCCGTGTTTTTCCTCTCTTCTCCCTCCTCTTCCTTATCTCTCTTCTCGCCTGACTGGAATCCCTGCCACTCTCGCTGCTTTCTGCATGGCCACTGGACAGGCGAACTACACACACATTACAGATAAACTTATTTTAAAAAAGAACAAGGCTACACATGTTGTATAGATATACACACTGACATGAAATAAGTGCTTGTTTTCTGTTAAATTTCATTTTCCCACCTGGTTTAATGTCCAGCTCCTGGGATAAATGGCTGCTCCTGCTTCCACCGCCTCTCTCTCTCTTTGAGCTAGGTGCTCTGCTTGTCTCAGCCTCCACCCCCCTCTCATTAGGAGGCTGCTCTGTGTAGAGCTGACCCAACAGAGCCCCAGAGCCTGAGGGGATCCCAGCAGCACCTGTAGGCCAGGACCAGGGGTAGTCAAGCTGAGGGGGAGCCCAGCCTGGTGGATCCTGTCTGGGCCAGGGATGATGATGATGATGATGATGACTAGATAAAGACGCAAGGTGTTGGAGCTGGAATTGATCAGGATGTGGGAAGATGGCGGGCGGTGGGAGATAGGATGGAGGGGCATGAGAGGAACCTTGGGGTTGACAGGGCACTCTGATAGGAAACCTAGCTGTCTGGGATCGAGTGTGGGTGAGCCAGGAAGACTGCACGTAGGGGAGATGAGAGGAGACATCTTGGTTGTAGTCTGAGTGGCTGCTTTGGTTGTTGTTGTTCTCTTGAGATGCAGAAACTTTCTGTGTCTTTTTGGTAAGGCCTACAAACAGAGGTACATGCTGAATATGAGAGTACAGAAGACCTGTTGTGTGATGCTATAAATAAAATTTAAGAATAAATGTCACAATATAATTTCTTAAAGTGAGTGAGGAAGAGAAAAAACCTTGCGAAAGTAAAGGTTGATCTGTCATTTGTTCTTGCTCTGTATTCTTTAGACATGACCTCAGATACTCCTCCATCCTCTGTTGAAGAAACAGCCTTTTTCACACTGATCCAGTTTCATAAACGTCTCAAAATGCCTCACATTCGAATGGCTTGCTGAATTAAAGGAAAGCTGCTACATACCTTCCTCTGAGCAGCCTGGGTTTTCTCCTTGAGTTGCTGCTGCCAGCGGGGGGCGCTCTCTTCCAGATACCTCTCATACTCCATCTGCAGGGGTCAAAGGTCAAGACAAACATTGAGCACAAGGGCTTCACTGATGCAGGAATGAAATACAAGTGTGACTGTTTTTTTTACAATCAACATAGAAGCCAGGATTCTTTTCCTGAGCTACTTCCTAAATTTTTCTTCGTGTGTGTGTGTGTGTGTGTGTGTGTGTGTGTGTGTGTGTGTGTGTCTGTGTCTGTCTGTCTGTCTGTCTGTCTGTGTGTCTGTCTGTCTGTCTGTCTGTCTGTCTGTCTGTCTGTCTGTGTGTGTGTGTGTGTGTGTGTGTGTGTGTGTGTGTATATATATATATATATATATATACCCGGATCATTTTCATGGCAGCATTGCGGGCCAACATCTCTCTCAGTGTGTCCTGGGCTTTCTCGAACTGCTGCAGGAGCTGCCTGTTGTGCTGCTGGGCTGTAAGCTCTCTCTCCTTCAGCTCCTGCCAGCGCTGCTGCAGGTGCATCACTCTGCTGCAGGAAACACACACAGTCTGAGATGACAAACACTGAATGAACCGATTTACACAATGAGCAGATTAATTGATAATGAAAATGTTCTTTAGTTGCCCGCATACAGCCTGGATTTTTGACAGAGGTGGTGAACAGCTGGTTATCCTGACATGAACTCTGCAGTATGTGTTCTCCTCCACATCCCCATTCATAGACAATGATGCATAACGCAAACATCTTATTGCGTTTTTGTCTGTGCACTTACAGATGTTGGTGACTCTGAAGAGTTGAAAAGTCAGTTTGCAACAGCAATGGCCTGTGGACACTGTAAGAGGAGACATTGCATCATGATACAGCATCATAGTAAAGCATGCCACACACACACACCTATCCACTCTCACACACCACCCAGAGTTTACACCACTAAACTTTCAAGTTTCCAAATAAAAATTCAATAAGCTTTACCAAGGCTACATATTGATCTCCCTCTTGAGTACCACCCTGTTCAAATCCCTGCAGAAGTCAAATTGTATTATGGTAATTTTAGTCAGGAATGGTAATCATTGTTTGCTGAATGCATTTTGAAAAAAAAAGTCCAACATGATCCCCACTCCCTGACTCCAGGGCAGCATCCAATAATCTTACCTATTCTTTAGACTGTGCTCTCTTTGTTTTGTGAAAGTGTTTCTTTCAGTGCCGGTCAGATATCCAAGAGACAGTAAATTCTCCTTCGGTGCAGCCATGACTGAAGGCTTTCAATGGATGCAGAGATTATCAAGGATTAAGGTCTGCGCTTTGAGGGGGAGGGACCAGCGAGATGCTGCCAAATCCACACATGGACATGGTAATGGGGTTAAACAGTAGTGTGAGCTTTTTTTTTTTTTAATGCCACACAGGTAACCAAATTATTGAAACATCCACTTACATACACTATAGTTCTGTAATTGAAAAGATTGAAAACCATTAATATGGAACTTAATTCATTCAAAAGATGACTCAGGTAAAAGTATGTAAATGTAATCAGAAAAAATTACTTAATCTATTAGAAGTAAAAGTACTCAATGCAGAAAACATCCCCTGTGACTGTTGTACTATTATATATATATCATTATATTATTATTCTGGATGCATTAATGTGTAAACAGCATTTTATTGTTCTAGCTTCTTGAAGTGACGCAATTACCACAGCCCAAAGTGACAACTTCACAATGCTTGTTTTGTCCAACCAAGGTTCAAGGTTCAAGCTTTTATTGTTGTCACGTGTAAACGAAATATCATTTCTTGTGGACTATTTGTCTTTTGTACAGCCTGCTAGAGGAGGTCTTGATACTTCAGTGACACTGGCTGGATTCTAAGGAGGTGAAGGAGGAGCTGTGGCTGGGGTCGTTCACAATGCTTATGGCCTTGTTTGCGAACCGTGTTGACCTAACCCTGACCTAACCTAAACCTAAACAAAACTCCAAACTTATTGAATTAAAAGCATTATTATTAACCAGCAAATAATCACATTTAAAAAGATGAAACCATGAAATATTAACAAGAGTTCCGTCAGCTCACTAATTGATTAATCAATTATTCTTTTCAGCTCTATGTGTATATACTATTGGTTATTCTTATTCATAACAAAGTCTTTCAAGTATTTTATAGACTCTTTATTTGTTTTGTATGTAGAAAATCTTTATTTGTGAAGTCATTAAAGATAGCAAATAAATGTAGTGGAGTAAAAGTACAAAATGACAGAAAATGGAAATACTCAAGTAAAGTACCTCAGTAGCTACCTGGTGCCTAAGTACCTAAAAATTGTACCCGAGTATGGTACCTCAGTAAATGTGGTTAGTAACTTTTCACCACTGTACATATTACGTTTTGAACATTGTTTTGAAAAGGGCACAAGATTAACGGCATTTTTCTAGCGGAACCATAGTATCTTGTAGCATTACGGATATGTTTTTGTGTGACGCTTGCAAGCAGAAACTTGATTCCGTCCATTGACAGATCGTGGTAAGGAGAGGGTTTTTACAGATTACCGGCGTCACATTTCACCTCTTACATTACATGAAGTTGTACCCGAAGTTTTTCTTGGTATTGTTAATACCGTGCGGTTGGTTTAACCTCAGTCAGAAAGCTAATGGTGTGGTTATACGGCTAACAAAGCTAACCAACGGTTATTTGGCGGTGCGTCTTTGAAATCAGTCCTTCCCATAACCACACCACTGGGTTTCCAGCTGTGGTTCAGACATCGCGCAGAGGAGGACACGCAGGAAACATGACGAGTTTTGCCAGTAAAACGTTTTGCAGGGTCGAGAGGGTGTGTCGCCACCTCCCCGTTGCCCTGAACACTTTCCTGGTCTTCTCCATCACCGGGGAGGTGAGCTACTTGGTCCTGGTCGAGGCTCCGCTTGAGGCGGACCAGAAGAAGACGGAGTGGTCCGCCTGGTGGAAGGTCGTGCACCTGCTGGCCCAGTACTTTATGCTGGGAAACATCTGCTGGAACGCCCTGCTCTTCGTTAAAACCAGCCCCAGCATCAAGGGGGTGTTCCTGGGAGGAGAGGGGGTGGGTCAGGGTTGGAGGTAAGGAAGGAGCAGCTGTGGGGGTTGTTATAGACAAGAAAATGAATGGATTTTATTTACAATTTAGCAGTAGTGAATACACAGTACACTATATGACCAAAAGTATGTGGACACCCTTATCTACACACTTCTGTGCTCTTTTGGTCAGGGGCAGCCTCCTTAGTTCCAATCGAGGATTTTTTGTATGACATCTAATTCTTACTTTGAAATATAACATCAGTCCTGTAAATCAGTAAAAAAAAAAAAAAAAAAAAAAGAGAGAAGCAGCCTATATCAGTAGGGACTTCCCATTTCCATCCAACCCCATGGAAACTAGAAGGGTTCACCAAAATACAAAGTGCCTGCCATAGAAATAAAGCCGATAAAAAATATAAGACACAATACAATTTTGAGAGACCATACAAAGCAAAACTCCCAACATGGAAATCTGCATCATCACTTTGCTTCCACCTCATTCTTTTACTTAAGCAACATAAAAGAGATATACTGTACATGCCCCAGTTGAGGAAATGTTGTTCTGTCTGTCAACTTTTCTGCCAATTCCTAAGAAACATTTGCCATCCAGTCATTATTGCTGTGTGGGTCAAATCCTTCATGATTGCAGAAAAGCAGAGTAACCACAGCAAAGAAACATCAGATTTTTTCCAATTTCACCTGTGAAATGTTGCTTTTGTCATATTTGAGAATAGATATTTTGTCTTTTTCCTTACACAGGTACTGTTATACATGTGAGACACACACTCCTCCTCGCTGCTCCCACTGCTATGACTGCAAAGTGTGTGTGCTGCGGCGGGATCACCACTGTGTCTTTTTTGGCCAGTGTGTGGGCTTCCGTAACTACCGCTTCTTCCTGAGCTGCTTGTTGTTCATGTGGTCTGGGCTCCTCTACGCCACGCTGATGAACGCAGAGGTCTTCATCGTCATACTGAAGGAGGGGGTGACTGTGCACAGCGTCCTGCTACTGCTCATACCCTGGATCATGCTTGTTTCAGGTAGAATCTGGTGTCTCATCTGTTGGTTGTCCCATTTTGTATCTATTCTTCATAGCTGTGGTAGCACACTATATCACCAACATCTTCAAATGTCTTGTTTCGTCTGACAAGTCCAAAATATTATATTTACAGTTATATAAAATAGAGAAAAGCCGTAAATTCTCACACCAGAGAAACTGGAGGAGGCAAATGTCTCAAAATGACTCAATTAATCAATTACCAAAACAGTTGCCAATTAATTAATTAATTCAACCCTAGTTTTTTGCCCTAATGCAGCAGAGGTTTTAAATAAGAAGTACTGGACAGCACAGGAGAAACGTGATCCTTATATTTGCACCTTTAAGACTGACTTATTTTTAAATAATTTCAGTTGTTCTGAAACTATTTGTTTTAAACAAGCCATCAAATACACAAATATACTACATAATAGCAAACATGCCCTTCCCTCATGCTGTGTACTTTATTGTTTTTTGTCTGCTGTACTTTTATCTGCCAGAATTCACTTGAGAGAAAGCTCCGATCATGACGTCCTATTAATACACTGCATTGTTTCACGGGGATCAGTAGTTGAATTCACAAATACATGTGGATGACTCTTGACACAAAAAATGGCACTTATTACCAGGGCTATTGTAGTGTTGTATTTAATTTAATAAACATTGAAGGTTATTGTCCAAGAAACTCAGAATTAATGCAAAAGGAATACTATCTTTATGCTTCTTGTGCATCGGTTCAGTTGTTCGAGATGAGGTGCAATCCACAAATCTAGCTGGAGTGTTATGACTGACTGTGTCCCTTCTCCGTGTCCTAGGCCAGGTCTCGGCCCGTGCCTTTGCCTTCGCTTTCATTGCTGACACATGTGTGGTGGGCTTCCTGCTGGTGTCAGCCTTCTTCTTCTTCCATCTCTTCCTGATGTTTCGGGGACAGACCACAAGGGAGTGGTACTCATCCCGCCGACCCTACAGCCTGGGACTCCTGGGCAACATGCGTCACACCCTGGGCCTTCGCTGGTACCTCTGCTGGCTTTGCCCGCTCATCCCATCACCTCTACCTGGAGATGGGATAAGCTTTCAGGTTACAGGATCACTGGAACCTGCCCGGTAACAGCTTAAAAGTCTGAATATTAACAGGCTGTGTCCTTACTTTATTGGTGATAGTTAATGTTATTGGGGAGCAGCAGCAGGGAATATCACCTCAGTTCAAGAGGAGATAGCTTGGGATGGGAAGAAGCTAGAACGGTGTGTGGTTGTTAAAGGTGTTACTGGGTATAACTGTCTACCAGTATCTTCTCCTCATCCTTTACCTCTGCTGAGACAAAGAAATTGTGGGCCTACTTTGGAAGGTACATTGTCCTTGACCTAAAGGTAATCTGTACACTCATTGAGGCTGGCCTCATAATATTACCACAGAAATGAGCAGTGGTTCTTTGGGTTTTAGCACTAAAATATGTATGTAAACAACACTGAAATGAGAATGTATTCTATTGATAATGAAAAGTTTTAAATCCTCATTAACAGGATGGAGGAACAACTCGTAATTACTGATTATGACTCCTGGGTAGTCATCCTCTTGGAATCAATGACTTCTTAACTGGGAGTCTTTCTTATACAGATAAACTGCCTAAATCTGAAGGTCGAACAAACTTGGCTTGCACTGTTTATAAAATACACCATTATTAGCTTCCTATCTGCTTTTGTGTGTTTGCTGCAATGAACATGATGTGCGTATACCTTCGACTCCTGAGATGAGATTATTACACAGAACTTTATCCCACATGGGACAATGAGAAAAATTACAGTTAATGTCTTAACATCTACAAGACAGCATGTGTGTTAGAGAACAATCGACAGAAATTGTACATCTAGTGTTGCAGTCTACAGACTAATGTAAGGGCATTTAGTGAATGCAGTATTTAAAATCTACTTATGGACACTTTTCACGTTTCGGTCAGTCAGGTACTATTACAAACAAAATTTACAGTGTAACAAGATGGCGTCAATCAAACTGTGACTTCAGAATTCCACTGGTAATTAAATTTAATGAAAAAGCAATGTTTTTCCAAAAGATTGTTAGTCAGTTCTTTTTTGTTTTCTGATGTGTTCCTGGCGCTCTTTCACCTGACTGTTTTTGAGTATATTTTATTTAATCACTCTTCTGGTGTGAAAACACTACATACTGAAAAACCTGTAAGTAGTATGGATTAGGAACAAGATGAACATGTTTTACAGCACTTGATGCCAGCATCTTAACTTTTGTTGCCTCATTACAACACCCTCCAGCCTCACACCCACCCCTCTCACCACAGGTGCACTTACTTACCAAAAACTATTATTTGTCAGTATTGTTAGTTGTTTCGCCAAATATGTATGTCTGCTTAATTTCTTTTTTTCCTGCTTTTTCATATGGCTCACACCATTTGAATTTCTTTTTGCCATTTGAGAGTGATGAAATTTATTGTGTCGAGGGATGTGCAGAACTATTTAAAAATGTTTCATTATTTTGTACTCTGAAAATGTATGTGGTGTAAGTTTTGTTGTAATAATTAAATTTGAGTTTGAAAACTTTCAAAATTGCTGCTATTGAAATTATTTTAATGTATGCTTGAGTGTAAGAACAGTCAAATGTACTCATTCACATTCCTTTTGATTTAATTCTAAGGGATGATGTTGTTAAAATATTAGAAATGTGATTACAACTAAGATAGCTAGAACTATTTTAGACCCATCTTCATGACCCTCATGAATAGGGACATTTTGGACTTTTGTTCCATGTCTGACATAATCACAACCAGCTGTTCATTTCTAAATCATAACGACCAAGTCCATAGCAACCTGTCAACCCAGGTCACCTGTGCTTGGTGTGGCAGCTAGACCTACAATTTAGCTGTGGTAACTTTATTAGCTTGAATTTACTTGCTGGTAAGGCATTTTATTGTCCATTTATGGCGGCACCGCAGTTTCAGCATTGGGCTTTGTTGGGTTTTTAGTAAATGTGGAAATTAAAATGTCCAGGGTTCGGTTTCGTTGCGTAAAGTTAGCTAACTGAAAAACGTTAGCTGTCAATGGTAACATTAGCTTATAGCCAAGTTAGTTGAAGACATGGAATAATGGTGTCGGTTAAAAGGTCTTGAAAAAGACCGACTTTATTTTCTCCAAAACTCAGTTATTGTGTCTAAGACACATGTGAAATGTGAACTTATCTAATGTTTACCTCAGTTCTTTAAAAACAAAAAAAGTGTAACCTAGCTAGCTAACCTAAGTTCTCTAACCTTTGCTATCTTTAGCGACAAAAACGGCATAAAATTCAACGTTACCAACATTTAAAATACGTTTTTTTTTTCAGTGTTTATCGGCTATAACCTTAGTCACACCACACTGGCTGGTTTTCAAAGCTGTTGATTTTTCAGGAAAGGGCGGTTATCGAAGTTACTGTGACTGATTTTTCATTGTAAATCATAAATCTCTTATTCCAGGGTATCTGCAGGTCTAAGAAAGTCTTTAAAAAAATTATTGCTGCCATTGCTGTAATGTCACTTATAAAATGTGATTGTAGCAACAACAACAAAAGAAAAAATAACAAATCTGTCTGGAAAAGACTTTATGCCATGTAGAATTAATATGTGGAACTTAAAAATAAGTTTTTTGAATTTAATTGAAATTGATCCATCTACCCATTTTCATTGCATGTTGCGTTGTATGCTTATCTGAATACAGTAAAAATAATTTTGCACATATTGCAGGTATTGCTGCTTTATGTAAAGTGTTTTAATAATTTATGCACATTGTACCAGGTAGATAAACTGACTTTGGAATATGTTTAGATTAGAAGATATGGGGAATATCTCCTAAAAGCTGTGTGTCACTCCTAATAGGAGTTTGGTTGTTTATATGTTGCTCACAAGCAGGAGGAAGGAGGAGTAAACAAGCAGGATGTTTGTCACAGAGGAAAATATGTGAGTGAATTTTACTTAACAAATCCACACAAAAAAACTGTCTGGATGAGTGATGTAGTGGCAAATATATGAAGATTTGTTTCTGTTGTGTGTGTGTGTGTGTGTGTGTGTGTATGTGTGTAGGACAATGAAGGAGATGCTTGAGAAAATAGCTGAGCTGGATTACAGTCAAAGCCAGCTGAAGGAACTTAACACTGAGATGAGGCACTGGCTGGATGTTGCAGATGAGGATATGGCAGCGCTGCGCTCAGAGAATGTCACCCTCAGAAAACAAGTGAAAACGTAACTAGTCACACATTATCATCTCCACTCATTAGGAGAAAGGTCCCTGTATTGTCACTGCAATCATCTTTTACTGTGTTCATCATCGATAATTCTGTTTGAGCTCCTTGCTGCCCTCAACATAGCCAGTGGGTTTTTTTTTCTCATGCATCTTGTTTGCATTCAGGCCAGGTCTCCATCCTTGGACTTGCAGACCACAGCTATGTATTTGATTCTGGATCAGAATTTGATAAACATATCCACTATATCATTAGCTTTACGGGTTTTTATCTTTACCTAATTGTAACCACAGAATCGTTCCTGTTTTGTATTTAGGTTTTTGCTTTTGAAGCAGTGTCGTAACACTTTGGTGGAAAAACTGTCAGGGGCTTTTCTTTGTGTGTCTGCAGCCTGGAGAAGATTGTCAGTGAAGCACAGCAGATTGAAGCAGAGCCAAGCAGGTCCCTCCTAACGGATGACCTTGATGTCAAGAGATGTAGTGACAGAAAGATTCAGAAATTGGTGAGTAACCAGAATTGTTATTGTATTACAGTAGAACTTCTGTTTTTAAAAAGGTATTTAGACTTAATAAAAGCTTAAATGTGTGGGTGATGTGGCAGTGATAGCTGATTTCACTCAGCTATAACAGTGACTTCAGTTCATAAAATTATATCACTTGAACTAACCTGCCATACACTTGAGCGAAAGCAAAATCCTTGATGATATTTAGTTTTACATTGCATTAACAATTTGCCCGGCTGTGTTTCTAGTGGGTAATTTTTGCCTCACAGACACCTAGAGCTGTAAGAATCATTTTTCAGAAACCACCACAATTTAAGACTAGTTGTGAGACTTAACAACATTAATATTTACTTAACGTCCCCTGTTTGTCAGAAAGGGCAGTTGCATAATGGGTTTCATCTAAATGGCAGTGCATTCACAGTTAGTGAAACTGGATTCAGTTCAGCTCTGCCACCACAATACTAGTGGAGAGCACAAAATCTAAATGAACCATCACATTACCATAAATATCTGCAGGTAAACTTCAGTCTGTCAAATAGGCTGATGGTTGGCATTTTAAATATCTCAAGGTGAGCCTTCAAATTGTGTTTTTGTGCAGGAGGAGGAATCCACCATGATGAAGGAACAAAATAAGAAACTAACTGCAGAGGTATGATGTCTTTTATTGTCACATAATTTTTCCAATTCCAATTCCAAACTTTAATCATCATCATATAGTATACTACAGTTAGAAGGGGTACAGAAATTTGAAAACACTGTCCACATTTAAATTCTTTTCAGCTTAAGAAACTCCAGCAAGAGAGAGAACAGGACAAGATAAGCTTGAGCAAATTCAAGGTTTCACTTCAAACCCTCGAGGTAACAACGCAGGTTCAACTTGGAGATGTTTGATTATATTTCTCTCTCAATTCATCCTACCATTAGTCATTTTACATTGTCAACCAACTCCTCATTTGTTATGTCATGTGTTGCTTTAGCTTGGAATGGAGGAGGCTCAGTTAGGGCTGCTGCACAGGGATGAGGTTATTCAAAAGGTAGGAACAGAGACTTCAGTATTAGGCACTGACTGAGCAAAAGGCCAAGATTTTGATATAAATCTAGATCTTTCTCTTTGGAGTTCAACATGAGTATTTTGGCAGGTTTTTATATGTCATTATTTGAACATCACATTTTTAAACATGTGTGTATGTGTTTTGTGATAGAAAAACCTGAAACTAAAGCACTCAGAGGGAACAGTAGAAGAGTGTTCCATCATCATAAAGGTAAAGATTTTCTCATCCATTGCTATTCAGTTATTACTTCATTGTTATTTAGACATTGTCATATACAATTTGAACATGCCATGTAACTCCTTGCTCATATGAATTACTTAAACTATGACAAGGAATTAATCTGAGGGTAAATTTGGTCGTTGCATCTGTAAAAGAACAGTAATATATCACAGAACAAATTGAGGTGTACTCATGATGGATATTTCACCTAATTTGCAACATTGACTATTGACTGCTGTCAGATGTTTTGATTTCTTTGCTCCAGGATCTCAGGCTGACAAATCAGGAGCTGAGGAAGCAGTTGGAGAACAGACAGGATGAGGCCATATTGTAACCATGACGCACAAAGTCCTCTTGCTTTGAATGAATATCATGATGTACACTGAGTCGTCTGTGTGGACTCACACTTGATTGTGTGTCTGCTGTTGGTCTCCAGGTCTGCTCTGATAGAAGAAAATGAAGGCTCGCTCAGTCCCCCTCTGTCTTTCGCAGACGAAATGAAGCTACAGGCTGCTTCAGATGAACTGAAAACCAGCATGTCAGACTCCGAACATCTAAGAAATGTATGAATTCTCTCTGTGACCCATATGTTTAGAACCTTAAAAAATAATAGATAGATATTTAGTGAGATATTTACCACCTTTTGACTTTTTTTGCACTTCTACAAGTGACCACTAGAGTGTGCCACCACAAAGCCAAGTTTCAGAAGCTCTGTTACTGTAGATATAGAAACAAGGTAGATTAGTGATGTCTGGTACTGTGTCCACAGGACGAAACTGAGGAGGAGGAGCTGCTGAAACCTCAAAGTCTCACAGTAGACCTTCAGACCAAAAGGTACTTTGGTATATGATGAATGAAAGGTAGGAATATGTAGAAAACTTTCTGTTCTGGAACTTGCAGTAGTTCTATATCATATTCACACTCTTTTTCTCTTCTTCTTTCTTTACTCATCACCATCCCTCTGGCTTCTCTGTTGTCTAAGGCGTGAAGGTACATTGGAGACAGCCATCCAGAGAGCAGGACTATTTATGATGTGCATCTTCATTGTCCTTGTTTTGGTCTTTGTGGCTTCGGGAAGCTGTGCAGGAAGCGGTGATTTGTTTTCCATTAGCAGCTTGTGGACCAGTGCACATCTAATGTTACAGCCCTACTGCAGAGTGCACTATGGTGCCCTACCTCCGATTTGATCTTAACACTCCTTCTTATAAACATAAAAGTCTATTCCTCTGCCTGACTGTTTGTTATTTTTGTAGCTGAGTTTATTTTCTACACAGCAGATCATAAGACTGATGATTTTATTTCAAATTTTTTAATTTTTTTTATTTTTAAATATGACATGAAAGATCTATAAAACTACATTCAGTGACATAAATTCATAAAACATCCAAAGGAGCTTTTCACAGAAGACATTTTGACATATAGTAGAAAAGGCACAAGTGTAAAAAATTCAAATTTAATGACCGCTGCATCTTGTTTAGCTGTGTCACACTGTCATGGCCTACTGGGACACTTGAATATAACAGCCATTGTTAATGTTATTAGTAACATCTGTGCTTTTCCTGTGCTGTGAAAAAAGGCCTATTTGATTCTCAAACATCTGCGCTTTCCTTTTGAGTTGTTTTTCAATTAAATACTCAAATTTATATTGGTGAAAGTCAAACTCAGCAAGACTTGGAAATTCTTAACTTTAAAACTTTTTATCTTGAGTGAAAATTTTGAGTTGCTTGCTCACTGTACCTCAAGCTTCACTTTGGTTAGGAAGACACGAGTTATTTTATATTTGCTTGTTCAACCCAGGACAATTATCAAATAGGGATACAATTGTTTTTCTAAGAAACTGTTAATTAAAAAAGAAAATCTGTCCTTGCCACTACAGTAATGACTTGCATCAAAGTCACTGAGTCTTTTATAAATTACTTATTGAACTAATATATAAATTATAATTTATTTCAAATAAACAGGGTGCTTTTTACATACTGATATGGAAACATCTAGTTTAGACACAACTGTGGAAAAGTGGTGAGTGATTGATGGTTGGAAATACTTTGAGATAAATACTTTTCACTAAAGGCAACAGAAAAACCATGAAAAATTCTGGGAAAGGCTTAGAGTTGCCAGCTGCCAGAAAGTCCAGTATTCATGTTTTTTAAAACAACAGATTTTATTGTGAGGAAGAGGTTAGGTCCCCAGCTTTATTAGAAAGTTAATAATGTCGCTGTTGAACTACATGCATTAGTCAAAGTGAGTCCATACTACTCCCATGCCTCCCTTTGCTGCCAGGCTCTCTCCATTCGCCCCACCCAGCTGAAGACGCTCCCTGGTGGTCTTGTCTGTGACTCCAGGAAAACACCCCCTCGCAGACAGAGAGAAAATCATAAACCAGGGATCAGATTTAGGGCTGGAGCGGTGTGTGGACTGGTGGCATTATTGGGCATTATTGTGTAGGTGCTGACTGATATTCGTTGTCTGTACATATCTGCCGGAGCTGAAGCTTGGGGGCGCGGATGCTTGCGTTCGTTGGTGCTGACTGACTGACTGACTGACTGACTGACTGACTGACTGGTGCTGAGATGCTGATGACAGGCCGAGTCTCTTTTACGTCCTCCTGTGTCGTGGATGGAGACCAAAGCCAGAACAGCTGAAAGACAATAAATCAGGAAACGAGAGCAACAGGCTGGTTTGCTCTAGTCAGTAAACAAGGGAAAGGACTGGCTGTGCGAGGAGGAGCGACAGCGGCGGCAGTGGCGACATGTTCTGAGCGGAGAGGCGGTGAGCTGCGGGGGCTGGCGGCATGAAGGCGCCGAGGAGACCGAGGCAGACGCGGCTCCTCCCGCGTGTCTGCTTATGTGGAGTCGGTCTGCTCGCAGCCGCCTTGATCTTTCACCTCAATGATGTGACAGGTACGTCTCTAGAAAAAGAAAAAACATATAACTTATGATTTTATTTCATCCTTTATCTGTGTTGTTTATAACTATGCAAATTATCATTACATTATTTAGATGATAGATTGCGGTAATAATACACCTATTAATGGGTAATTATAACCTTGAAAGAGCATTTTAGCGGCACAGTAGAAAAAGGCAATACCATAAAGTTGGGTAAGCGTTATGCTCAACTTACAGTATTTCACAAACACACTGATATACAGTATAATAATAACATTCTTATCATTAGTATCTATTTATTTTTCAATTCCTCTTTTCAGGCTCCCATCGACCCACTGTGGATCGTGACATCGTCTTATCCAAGAGAGAGCTCATCCAGCAAAAAGAAGACAACCAGACTGACAGTATTTCTAGATCTGGTGAGACATGATTTACCATGTGGTAATACGTGCGCATGATACAAGGGAGAGAGAATTTTTTCCGTTTTATCCCCACAAAACAGAAAAATAGACATTTTTTAACCTACAGCAACATAGATTTAAGTTTGGGTTTCGATATTCATGCAGTAATGGATGTAAAGTCACTGCGATGATCTTGGTAACACCCCAGTGTGTAGTGTGTGTGTGTGCAGTGTGTATGTGCGCGTGTGTGCGTGCTTTGTGTGCAAAGGCAGTGTGAGTGTGCGGTCCCATCTCCATTAATGTGTTTAATCCAAGTCTATCTCCTCCATTCATCGATCAGCCTCTCCAGTTTACCTCATCCTTCATTTGTTCCAACTGCACATCTAGATGTTTAAACACAGTTAGATCTTTGAGGGGCCCAGTTGCTAGGAAACTGAATTGTGAATTTGTGGTTGGATGATGTGTGCATCTGAAGCTGTTCAAAGTGCCCTGTCCTAATGACCTGCTGATTAGTAGCCTCTCATCAGCAGCTCTCTCATCGCTTGTGTGGGCTTGGATCTGTTGGGCTGTTTGAAAGAGAGAGACGGTGACTGCATCTTAAAGTCTGATACTGAGATGAAGAGAGTTTGTAGCCAATTACAGAGAGTATATGGAGCTACATATATTGAGCTAGAAAAAGCTTACTGCCATTGGGAAATACAAGGCCTCAAACACTGCTGTTGATGAAATGATGCTGTTTAATCAGGGTGTCCAAACAACATCATGTGACAGGTTGTCACAATATCACGCCATATCTCTGTCTCCATCCCTACATATGATGCGTGTTAACTGCACAGCTAACACTGCAACTGTTAACTGCAACTGCACAATGTTGCCTCTGTGCAGGATGTTATCCAATTTTGTCACACTTGTTTCACTCTGTTGTTTGTGACCTTGATCTTCAGTGGAGGTTTTATAAGTCCTGACTCACAACTAAAGAAAATCTCTTAGGGAAAATCACTTGAAAGGCAGCTTGTAACAAAAGAGTATTTTTGTGTTAGTTTTTTGTTTGTTTGTTTTTTATGGCGCAGTGAGTTGTGTCATTTGTCTGAGCTTACTGTATGTACAGTTGGAAAGAGAGTGCTTGTGATGCATTACCAAAGTGTAGATGGCACGAGGGATAGTGTTCAGTCATAAGAGGAGTGCTTTACAAGAAAATGGGCGAAAAACTCAATTACAATGCAACTGAACTGGCTTAGTCACATGACTGTGACACACACACAAACACAAGTGAATGAAGGTCAATGGTGAGCAGCAAATAACAAATATGCTGATTATTTTTCTCCCCTTATCGACCAAAAAAAAGACGATCAAAAATATCCTAAAGCCAAAGGTGATATCATCAAATTGCTTGTTTTGTTTGACCAACACTCCAAGGCCCAAATATATTCAGTTTACAGTCACATGAATATCTTCTGACAAAGAACAGCAAGCAAACTTATACATTGGCACTTTTCAAAACAGTTACAAGGTGCTTTAAACAGAAAGAGGACGACAAAAGAGGAATAAGTACATAAAATCCACAAACTAAATGGAACAGAAAAAGCTGTTATAAGTTCCTCAATTGAGATTCCTCAGAGAGCTTAAAGGGTACAACAACAAGTGCAGTTTTAAGTACCATAAGTGTTTAAAAACTTTTGAATGAAACTGGAATTTGGATTATTTTCATTATGAATTAATTTAACCTTCAACTAATTGATTAATCAATTTATGATTTCAAGATAATGTCAAAATCAATCCTAAAAGTGACATGGAGCCAGTAGTGACAAAGAGAAACAGCAGCAAATCCTCACTACTAAATCATAGTGAGTTGTTTTGCTATTCCTTTGCTATTTTGCACTTATATTAGCTGATTGGCATCAACTTTTTCATTCGTAATAACTGGTTCAATCACAGTGGTGTGACTAGTAACAGCCAATCATATTCATGCAAGTGTATAAGGGTCACTTCCTTGACTCAAGTGCCTCTGACTGAACTGAGTAGCTTGACGGTTTATGATTAATTAATTTGAGGGACAAAGTGCTAATTAGTTATCTGTCAATCAGGAAACTGACTAATTGTTTCAGCTGTAGCTCAGGGTCTGCTGTCTGTTGCTTTAATTATTTAAAATCTCCTAATTTCATCCATCAACAAGTTATCCTCTGTCCATCTCTTCTTCAGCTATCAATGAGTTCCCTGAAGATATCTTTACTCTGGAGCAGAGGAGGCAGGGAGCAGTACTCCTTCATGTTCTGTGTGTGAGTATCAGCTCGGCTGGCAGGAAGGCCAGAAGTTGAAATGAGAGACGCTACATTTTGTTGCATTATAGCTCAAAGACTAACTCACTTGACCGATTTAGTGTCTGCTGTATTTTACAGGCTATCTACATGTTTCATGCGCTGGCCATCGTGTGTGATGTTTACTTTGTGCCATCACTGGAAAAAGTATCAGAGGTATGAACAAAAGATATATGTGCCATGGTTGAAAAAAAAAAGATCCATCCATCCATTTTGTGCTGCTTATCTGGAGTCGGGTCATGATGTCAACAGGTTAAGCAGGGTAGTCCAGATGTACCTCTCCCCAACAATGTTTTCCAGCTCATCCTGGGGGATCCCGAGGTGTTCCTAGGCCAGATGAGATGAGTCTCTCTAGTATAGGACTCTCCAAGTCTGCAAAACACATGAAGATTGTATGGGTAAAATCCCATGACCCTTCCAGTAACCATGCAAAGGGGCAGCTGTGGCTCAGGAGGTAGAGCGAGTCGTCCCTGGCTCCTCCAGTCCACATGTCGAAGTGTCCTTGGGCAAGATACTGAACTCCAAATGTACTGGTGATGTACCATCAGTGTGTATGTGTGTATTAGAGAAATGCTATGTACTTTCACATGGAGGCTGAGCAGCACAATCTCTGGTCTCCCTTTTTAAATATGGAAACCAACGCCTCAGTCTGCCAGTCAACAGACAATGTCCCTGACCTCCATGTGACACTTAAAAGGCTTGTCAGTCAAGACAGCACAACAATATCCAACATGGCTCCAGGAGGAGGCCACGGTTTCCCTGGTCGAGCAAGGTGACACATCTCTGACAAAAAATGCCCATCAGGGTTGCATGAATCCACCTAACAGCTGGGCACCATAGTTTTAGCATCACTCAAAAGAAGTAAACTGTGCATTTGTTTGATATTATTTTCAGTTGTGGATTAATTCACATTTAGCACCTTATGTGCAGTGTGTCGTATTGACTCATATTAAACTACAGGGCCCATGTTTATCATAATAAATTCACATGTCAGTCAGTGCAATAGTGTTTGGATATACAGTGATATTTGTTTGCAATATGAAAAATATATAATATCACCAGCCCTACTCTTTAATCTGTTTAAACTTCTCTGTCCTCTAGAACCTTCAGCTCAGTCAGGATGTTGCTGGGGCAACCTTCATGGCAGCTGGGAGCTCCGCCCCTGAGCTTTTCACCTCTTTGATTGGTCAGTAATGCTTGTCTAGTCAATTACTCACCCCAATGTGTCAGCCCAATGATTGCTCCATCATTATTCCTTACCTGCAATCATATGCATCTTCACCTGATGAGGACTCAGAAAAGTCAAGTGTACATAGGCAGAAGCACTGATTGGCCCTTTTCAAGCATTAGACATAAACAAAGACAACAAGGAGAGCATGTTTCATGTTGCTTTATGGTTTGTCAGCTTAAATATAAATTACTTTGTAGCCCAGATACTTCAGCAAGCTTTCATTTTTTTTCTGTTTTTTTACAAAGCCATTAGGGTTTCAGTAAATGTAGACTTAGATGAAACAAATGATTTTGAGTAGAAAACAACAATGAATCAATAAGACAAAAGTTGTCAGTTGTCTTAAAGACTTTTAAAGAAGTCTTGTTGTTCACAGTATTTCAAAATAGAAATGAAACAGAGAAAGAAACCCTCGCACACATTTTGTAAATCTGAGAAATTAAACAATATAGGAGATTTATTCTAGATACAGTAAAAAAGCTTCTACCTTACCAAGCGGACACATCTCTAGTGCCCCTTGATCGAGGATATAAGATGTAGTCTATTAAAATGGTGATGTTTCTGGAAACATCACCATTGTCTTTCTCTGATTTATAAGAATGAAAACTTTGTGTCTAAATCCATGTGGCTTAAGGATATTTACACTATATCGCCACTAGAATAATCTATTTTACTAGTGTTGGGGTGACTTTAGGCAGGATAAAACACATCTACCCAGCCCCTGTGGTTATGAACCAAAAATGCAATATTTCTGGTCAGAGTGGAGAGCTATTGTGTCTTAACTTTGTTCACTTAGTTTGTATTGGACAAAGATACAATCCATCATTCATTGAACGCTGTGACATTGTTTTTATGATTTATTGTTCTTTACCTTTCTGTGTTTTTAGGGGTGTTTATCACAAAAGGAGATGTGGGTGTGGGAACTATTGTGGGATCCGCTGTCTTTAACATCCTGGTCATCATCGGCATCTGTGGCATCTTCTCCGGACAGGTACATACACTGTGTTCAAATCAGGAACTAAAACGAGCACTCACCTGACCTTTTCCAAATCACTAAATAGAAACTTATCAGTTATCAATATAGATAAATATTAGTGAAGGCTTTTCCTTTTTTTTCTGACAACCAAAAACAATCAAACTTTTTGGCCCACAATGTCCTTGATCAAACCAATATAAATGTACTATGTGTGTTCATTCTCTCCAGCCCATCACCCTGAGCTGGTGGCCTGTTTTTCGTGATGCTGTTTTCTACATCTTGTCCATACTGGTGCTTATTCTGGTGAGAAATCCTCCTCTGGTCAAACTATAAGATAGATAGATAGATAGATAGATAGATAGATAGATAGATAGATAGATAGATAGATAGATAGATAGATAGATAGATAGATAGATAGATAGAAAGAGTGAGACGGAGAAAGATATATATATATATTGTTCATTATCTAATCAATATTTTATGTTCCTTTGATTAGACATGTAAAAAGTTTTTGAGTTGTAATTAAAGTATTTTTCATTTTATTTGCAGGTCATCTATGATGAAAAAGTCCTGTGGTAAGACTGTAATGAAACTTTATGACTCAGTAGCCTCTACTGTTTGAATATCAGATTAGATCAGATAGCTGATTTTCATTGAGATGAATGTGGTATTTATGAATCAGTGTTTGTGTTCATGTCTCAGGTGGGAGACCATCATCCTGATCTCTATGTATGGAATCTACATAATCATTATGAAGTGAGTCTCTTTCTCTTCCTCTCACAGTTGCATCCTGTTGGTATCAAGCCACCACACCCTCTACACACACTAAAGCCACAATATCTTTGTGTGTGTGTTGTCGTTTGTACAGGTTCAACAGATCTCTGTGCAGCCTGGTAGAGAGACACTGCAGCAGGGCAGGTCAGCCGTGTCTGAGCAGTCTGCGACGGACAACTGCTGTCGGAAACGTCGGAGACTGTGACAACGACATGGTGCCGCTGAAGCCAGGTGCAGGAGCTCGTGTTTGTACGTGCGCATGTGTACATCGAAAACATCAGAAAGTTCCCTCAGTCTCTGAGCTGCGTTCAACAGACCTAATGACACAGTTTAGGCTGCCAGTCAAACCCATTTCTGCTCCTCTGTGGATTCAACAGGCTGACAAAGAACTAGATCACTTTGATGGACAAGTTTTTTTTCTCCATTTCTCCATTTTATGTCTCTCTGTTCTCTTGTGTCTTTCTCCTTCTTTCTCAAACTTTGTCTTTTACTACCTGTGTCTTATGAAACTATCCTCTCCTTTCTGCTTTTATGTCTGGGTAATATTCATCCATCTCCTCTCACTTTCCCCAGACTCAAGCGTGGTGGCCGGTCAGGACTCAGGGGTGGTGATGGTGGATGAGCTGCTACACCTGCACCCCCACCAGCTCTCTTTCTCTGAGGCAAGCCTCCGCCTTCTCATCACCCCGCATTTCCCCCCCTTCACCCGCCTGCGCATGGCAGGACGCATGGTCATCAATGAGGTACACTGCAAGCGTTCACACCCTTCACATAACGCCAAGTTCCCCTGTTTTTTTCGGCTAGTTTTGGATGGTATTTAAATGTGCATGTGCAGCATTTTAAACATCAGTATGTTACTGTCAAATTGATACTGACATCTTATGATAATATAATATAATAACTTTGTTTCTCTGGTGCATTTAAACCGGCATACCTCCAACTAAAGGTAAATTTGTTCACACTGAGAGTAAAATTTGTCTTCGTCTTGTCATTTCTATGCAGAATGGGGTGAGAAACATTTGTTACTGGTCACAAATTGAACCTGAAAAGTGCCATCCTACCAGTGTGATACACCCCAATCATGTCTGATTCTAACCAACATTAAGCGGATCAGACAGTTTCTTTGTTAATGTCATAAAATTAAATCTGCTATCAGTTACATTCATTCAGTCATAATAGGCTGCCAGCTCAGGATTCAGTGCCATAGCAATCCCTGGCCCTTATGTTACTCTACATTATAAAAGCCCTCCAGTGAGTTTCACACAGTGAAGTTTACAGATTTTAAATTTGTGAAATGAGAGCACTGGTTTAGGATCAGTATTCAACATCGGCAGATATCCTAAATTGAGGTCTTGGAAGAGAAAAACATTGGAGCGGTGCATCTCAAGTAGATAGACTGAAAGCTAGGGAGATATGTACTGGCATATCAAACACCATCCTGTTAGTTGTTGTTGGATGGACACCATGTAATAAGCCGACAAAGAAACAAACACAGACACATACACACTGCTGCCTAATGCATAATATTATCCTAGACACAAAAGCAGAAAAGAACTCAATCTCCAAATCTGCTTCCTCACTCCCTCGGCTCTCCTGCATGTGTGCTTGCCATTTCCAGTGCCAAATTAAATCGCAACTGCCAGTGCTGCCCCTGCTCTGTGCCATGCCCCTTGATCAATGCTTCCAAATCCCCTCCAGTGAATGTGAGGACATGCCTGGCTGCATAATCACTCCTCCTGCCAGTTCTCATATTGTTATCCACAGTCAGATGAAGTCTATTCCATAAGCTAGCCGCAGTGTTTCTCATGTCACTTTGTTTTCTTCTTTTTTTTTTTTTCATTTTTCCTCTGTCTTTTCTCGGACTTCACCCCACTCCCCTCCCCACCCACAGAGGCAGAGGCTGATTCGGGCTCGGGTTGGCCCAGAGGAGGGGGGAGCTTCGGGGGAGGAGGGTTTGGGTGCTAGCGGGTCGTGGGGGAGGGAGAATGGGACGGTGGCTGAGGGAGACAGGCAGATGCTGGAGGGAGAGACGGAGAGGGGTAAAGAGATGGGGGGGGAGACAGGTGGGGGAGCACAGCCTAAAGAAGACGAGGAAGAGGAGGAAGAGCAAGAGGAAGGAGAGGAGAACACTCCATTCAAACCCTTCATTCTGCCAGGTGAGTGGATAATGAAAGCAGACACTCACTTGTCTCACTTGTCTATCATTTTATTAGTTGAATTAAATCTCTGAGCCCACTGAAGTAATGTTTTTCTGACCTCAGTTAACCTGAATCTCAGTTAAATTATTATTTTCATTGCTTCATTTCTCAAAAACAACTAGCAACCAAACAGCTACACCACAGAACTTCCCAAACTTATGCTGATGATATGACAACTATTGGCCAACTTCATAAAAAGATGCCCTCTTAAGAGGCCAGTATATTCCATCTGATCCGTTTGTCAGATGATCAGATCAGAGCATCGTAGACCCCCCCCCCCCCCCCCCCCCCCCCCACATGCCTTTCAAATGTCTTATAAGGCGTGGGGGTCCGATCATTATCTGTAGCTTTTCAAAAAATCTGCAATCTGGCATTCACAACCTCTCCAGGACATGACTGTCCATCTGTGCATAGGTAAGAAAAGAGCCAAAGTTTTAACTTCTCTCTCTAGATCCTCCTTTTTCTTTCTCTACGCGTCTATTTCTATCACAATGAAGTGCAACACGATGAATGTCTCCCAGGAGAGAATATCTAAAAATATGCACCATTGTCCCTGTATTTCTAGCACTATCGCATCTCTAGTTTTGAGTATACCCCAACCCTTGTTTTGATTCAGTAGTTTCAGCAACCATGGAACAAAAGCAACTAAACTACAAGTTTAGTTTTACAAGTTTTTTGCCCATTCCTGTTTCCACTGCATCTGAAGAACAATGAAGGTAAGGCAAATTAGGCCACAGACAGATGCTGAGGTGATGTAATGAATGACTCTGCTATGACAGGGACATTTTTGGCACCCGGATCTAAATTTAGTCTTGGTCAAAATGCATATAAAGATCTTGAGTTTCCCACTAGGCTCTGGCTCCCCTGGGAAAGTTCCTTGTGGTGGAAATGTCCTATTGGATAGACAAGTACACTAGGCAGACAAATGTGACTCTTGATACAAAATTGCTTGAAAAATAGTTAGACCAATGGGTAAAATAAGTAGTACGTTTCCTCCAATAGATACATCTGTGTTGGAGAAACATGTTGCTTCCCATTTTAGTCATATCAATGCAAAAGCACAAAGATTGGGAGAGGATCAGGAAAAAGTAGATCAGCATAAACACAAGTCATTTTCACAAGAAAAATGTTCTGTCAATAAAGATGTTTTCTTATGGCTGTTTTAACAAAACAAACTACTGCCACACTCTTTCATGTGTCAAATACCTACATAAAGCTAAAACATCTCTCAGGTTGTAACTGACACCTCTGGACCAGTAGCAACAAGTAAGTCGTCATAACTCACACTAACGTGTGTCTCCAAAAAATTGTCTTTGGAAAAGAACCATGAAAGATTGACTCCTGCTTCACCCAATGTCAATGTTTTTCAGAATAATAGATGGATTTACAGTTAATGGAGCTAATTAGAGAGGGACGACAGCAAGCTTCAGACACATCCAGGCTGTGCCATGTGAATAATTTATTAGTTTAGATGAATCTGTAATGATCCCTGTGGGGAAACTTGTATGTGCATGTGTGTGTGTTTGTGTGTCTTTTCATCACGTTCTCAGATGGCTGGTGTGTGCGTCTGAAGTGGCTGCTCTCCTGGCCTGTGAGTGTCCTGCTTCACTGCACCATCCCCGACTGTAACCTGCCGCGGTGGGAGCGATGGTACCTGCTCACCTTCCTGTCCTCCACGCTCTGGATAGCCCTCTTCTCCTACCTCATGGTCTGGATGGTACGAAGCGCACGGACACAGGAGCACTTGGACACACACACACACACACACACACACACACACACACACACACACATACACACACACACACACACACACACTCACACACACACACACACACACATACATACATACATAAACAACCTCTTTCCTTCTGTCCAGGTGACCATAATCAGCTACACACTTGGAATCCCAGAAGTCATCATGGGCATCACCTTTCTGGCAGCCGGCACGAGTGTCCCTGACTGTATGGCTAGCCTCATCGTTGCCCGACAAGGTGTGTGTGTGTGTGTTTGTGTGTACAATCTTGATTAAAACCATTTGCTGACTTTGGTTATTTGCCTATTTTGGTTTGCTATGTATCTAAATCAGAATATTGACCACAAAGAATCTCAAAAATAATATAATCTCAACTCATCAGCAAGTTGAAAGCTCTGGAAGAAGCTGGTAAGTAGACCTTGAGTTAAGATTGTTTTGTCAAACTCATTTGAAATACTTTTGTATGACACTAGGGCTTTTATTTGATTTAATGTAAGTAACTTGGAAAAAGCAGAAACAAAAATGATCTCTCTGCCAAAAACATTTCATAACATACAGTATTTACACAACAATAGTCTCTGGTCATTATTCCTCAAATTTAGTTTTCCAAATGACATCTGAATGGAAATTAAGCATGTGGGGTGTTTTCTACATCACAACACCTTTTATCAATTCCCTTTTGCTTGAGTTTCACAAAAAAAAAATTAACATCCTTCCATTACTCTGTATCTAAGCATGAAGAGTAAAAAAAATGACTGTACGTTCTCTCCCATAATTACACTATGAATTTCATAGATTAAAACGAAAAGAAAATAACTTAAGCTTAATTACAAGGCAGTGTTTACAAAGTGTTTCACAAGAAAACGACAGGACAGACTAAATCAGTCATGATTCATGATCCTTTGTAGCTATGTGTGGAATGAGTCATGGAAAATGAGAATGTGAACATATGCAAAAACTCATCTGAAAGCTTACATATTTTCACATGATTCCACTTTGTGTTTCTTCGTATGTCAAATGTTGCAGGGATGGGTGACATGGCCGTGTCCAACACCATTGGCAGTAATATCTTTGATGTGCTGCTGGGCCTGGGCTTCCCCTGGGCGCTGAGGACTCTCATAGTCAGCTATGGATCAGTGGTAACACCAACTGTTCTCTCTACCTAAAATCTTAAACAGCTGACAAGATCCACGATCCTGAAAATATAGAGATATCCTGCACATGTTCAGGGTTAGGAACCTTTTAAGACTATAACATGAACTGTTTTGGTGAGGCATCCAGTGACCTAGTGGTTAAGATTCAAATCATATGCTGAGATTGTTTTGTCAGCTGCTGTTTCCATGGTGTCGCTTCATCCTGTACATTTATAGAGTCAACATGTTTTGAATGGTTGGCTGGTGAACATAGTGGAGTCTTTAACCACAAAAGAGCCAGATATTTCCCTCAGGAGTTGGTAGAGACCAAAAACAGAACTAAAAGAGAGGGAATACTGGACTTAGATTCATCACAAGGGCACAAACAGCTCCAAATGAGTAATGTTACTGGATGTGTAAATAAGCAACAGTTTGCTAACAGGCTCACCATATCAACTTAAAAGATGATGACATGTGTTCCCAACTTGGTCTTGCCTCAAAGGGGAAAAAAATATCAGTTATTGCAGTTTTATGAATGTTACTGTAAAACATTGTAAAAATGTTAAATCTAAATATTGTTCAGCATTTCAAAGAAGAAATGAGGCCACATCTTTCTGTGTTAGAAGCATATGTGAATGTAGTCGGTGGCCAAAATAAAGTAAATTACTGCATTTAAGTATAAAACAACACCTGGAATAAACTGAATGAACATTGTAAGATGGAACTGATCACTAAAATGATGATGATGTTTTCTGTGTTTTCAGGTGACAATCAACAGCAAAGGCCTGGTGTACTCAGTCATTCTGCTGTTGGCCTCAGTCGCACTTACTGTGAGTTGATCTCTGTTCAACACCGGAACTCTCCTGTGTTGTTAAAATTAGATTAATCTAATTGTTTCTTAGTTGGTGGCATGATTACACAAAGTCTAAACCAACATCAGCTGCCTGTTTTTCATAATCTATGGCCTGAGAGCGCTGGATTCTGTTTTTAGACCCAGAGAAATAGTTTTTTCCTATTTGAGATTATATTTAGGGCAGTGCAACAAGAAATTGAGTTTGACTTGTATTCATTTTGGCTGCAGCTGTGAGAACAGAACCTCTCTCTCTTTTTCGGTCTGTCTCTCCTCAGGTGCTTTGTGTCCATCTGAACCGCTGGAGGTTGGACCGCAGGCTGGGACTCAGTCTCATGCTGCTCTACGCCATCTTCCTCCTCTGCTCCGTCGGATTTGAGCGGCTGTAAAGGACACACACACGCGCGCGCAAACACACACACACACACACACACACACACACAGACACTTGCAGTCACACAAAAGGACACACCTGTATGGTCAAACGCCCAGATTTAAAGAAGTGGTCGAACTTGTTTTCCACCCTCACTGCTGCCATTATTAATTATACGTGTGGGCAGACGAATTTTCATTTCATTTCACGGTGGCTGTACATGTTTGAGCAGTGTTAATGCAACACCGACTGCCTGAAAGCAACATTGTTTACCTTTGATAAACAAGTATTTTACATAGTTTTGTACCGAACACTTCCAGCCCAGATTTTATGAAATCAAACCCAACTGATAATGCACTGTCTCACAACAAATTTATAAAGTATTGAATTTGTATTCTGAAACCAAGAATATTATATAAGGAATCCCAAAGTGTGTTAGTTTACCTGTTATTACTTTATGACTGCCATAAGTAACCTCAATGACCAGATGATTATACATGTAAGTTTATATAGTTGATTCTAAGTCTGTGCAGTTACTTTATGTAAAGTTTAATGTCAGGATTTCATTACGCCTTTGTGTCTGTAGCTGTAAATGTCATCGCATGGCTGATCATCACGCTCCGGATAATTGCACTAAGCCACTGTTGTCTTGGCCTTGTTCATAACGTATCTCCCATCCCCACCTCCCTTTCCTAAAAGATTCTCAGCACAGAGGTCATGTTTTGTTGCTGGAACAAATGCGACTGTATGCTACAAGGTGTTTTTGAATGTCTGTGTTTGGAGAAAGTCCTTGAGTGTATGTTTGTTGAGTGCAATAAAACACTTTGTTCTGTGAGGTTTCTCTTCTGCTTTTAACAAGCCACAGATAAATGCTCATTCAAACTGCTGCTGAAAATTAATGAACCTATGTTTTGAATTTTCTTTTACTTAAAGTTAACAAATGTGACAAGAATTGGAGCAAAGTCATAATCAAGTAGTCTAAATTTCAACATTTTCCCAATAGAGTTTGGCTGAGTTTTGCGAATGGGGGAGGATGCAAAATTTGTCATTTATTAAATCATCCAAATAAAGAAGAAAAAAACATGCAGGACTTAAAAAATAACACTTACTGCCATCTTCAATCAACTGACACGAAACTTGCTGCAAGCGCTTACAAACATGCACTTTACATAATGACATCATGTTTCCATGGCAAGTCTGGGCATTGAATTAACCTTTATTAATATTATACAAAAAATAAACAGTGGAGGCCAATAGTGCAATAGTGGAACACAAGTAACACAAGAATAAGTTGGAGCAGAGTCTGTTGACCTGCATCACTTCAGCACCAGAGACAGCTCTTCAGTGCTCAGCTGACTGTTTGAAGGGAGCTGTCCATGTTCTGAACACAGATCACTGCCAGTTTAAGCAGCCAGCCCACTGATTTAAATGATGATCAGCTGGAACAAGAGAGCCAAGCAGAATCCGCAGGCCTGTTACAGCTCACACTGGATCTTTTGTGGCCCAGGAATAGTGCAGACTTGTTTTCCTCTGTTTTCTATATGCTTTGCGCTTGCATTTTCTAACTTCCTATCGGCTACTTTTCCAAAGAAAGCTATTTTTACCGTCTATACCAGCGTAAACGAAAACGTCTATAGTGGATTCGCTGAACAGGACGAAAGTTTACTTCTGGGACTTGGGACACGGAAAAGAGTCCCATTGGCAAACGACAAGATAAAGGCAAACCCTACAAAATCGGTGAGCTGCTCGGACTGTGAACGACTGATTGAGAGGATAACTGAGCTCCAGAAGAAGATTGAAACGCTCTATCACATACATGAGAGGACTTAACTGACACTCTCCCCTGGATATGTCCTAATGCCAATGGACTATAGCTGCGGAGGCTCCCAGACCAGCCTTCCCTGATGCCTCATACTGGCACCGCACCGGAGCTAGACCGAAAGCATCAACTCCAGCCAGGACCTTGGTCTGACGTCGTCCGCGACAGAGGGAAATCCAGCAGGACATCAAATAGGAGAGCACCATCGCTCACTCCACCACCTGGACTCTCATTACACAACAGGCACGATCCTCTGAACAATATTAACAAGGCTGAAATTAATAACACCAGCATCAAGGATAAACAAAACCCAAGAAATATCCACGAAATCAATGCTAAGGAGTAACGTGGCCAATCATGTTGAACACGGCTTATAAGCTTAAAGAAAACTCAAGAAAAAGCCCCCAAAACCACTGCTAGGCCGAGGGCCAGAAGACATGCTGTGAACTTCACACCTGAGCCAGACACTAATTTTGAATGGGGACTCAATAACTAAGCATGTATAAATGGCAAAGACTAAAAATCTAACCACGACTGACACATCTGTCAGTGATCTGTTACCTAGCTATCATCTCCACACACCTAAGCAATATGAACATTGTTATCCACACTGGATCCTTTGACAAGACTGGCTGAAAACTGGCTCTACTACTGGAAAAAACTTTGTGAATCTCAGCTGCAACACGTTCACATTTCTGGTCCAATTCCAACTCTTGGGAAAGGAATTGAATCCTTCAGCAGACTTACTTGGCCTTAATACATGGCTGGCATCAGACTTGCCTCAACCATGGGATAAAGTTTATTACAATTGCAATATCTTCTGGATCTGTAAAGGACGCTTTAAACCAGACAGTGTTCATCCAAACATCACTGGATCCAGACTACTAAGTGCCAACCTACGTCATGCCCTTGGGATGCTATACACAAACAAGAACGTCTGGATAAGCGCGAAGGACAGCGCACACAGGCAGACAACCTACCTCATTTTAGATCAGGGCTTTTAACAATGTTTTATGTTCATTTTATGTCTTTTCTTTTCATGTTAAGCACTTGGTGCATGTCTTTTTTTTTTTTTGTAAAGCACTTTGTACTACATTTCTTGTATGAAAGGTGCTATACAAATGAAGTTTATTATTATTATTATTATTAATTATTATTATACCAGTAAATCTTCTGCAGTGTCCCAAATCCACACTAATTGTACTTTGTAGTGTATGTAATATCTACTTCTAAACAATCAACTTACTTGACCCTTTTGTCTAAACAGGATATTGGTCCATTGGTCCATGTGTGTTAACATGTCAATCCAAACGATTTTGGATTAACATCTGTAAATTAAACTACAGAGAAATCAAATTTTTTTCAAAAGATTTAATGCTTTTTGTTTGTTTTCCTAACTTCTCTCTGAACATTTTACAGCTATAAGTAGCTCCTCCATTTCTTGATGCGATTTTGTCACTTTTCCAGTATGAATACACCATATACTCAAAGCTTGCATTAAATGAGTATGAAGTATGGAATTGGGGTTTTGTGGTTTACATGCGCCAACAATAAAGACTAAAGGGACACAAGTCAACAACACAACGTATTTAAAGCAGGACACCGTAACCATGCACAGCAGATCAAAACATATATCAACATATATTACATGTTCTTTAAATTTCTCTTTAAATATGCTAGTAAATATGTATTTAAAGCAAAAACAGTGGACACGTAATTCAAAGTGATTTTTATTTCAGTCAGGCTAAATTGGCTTCAATACCAAATAAATGTAAAAATAAAAATAGTACAACAAAGTACATCATTTTACAAATACTCATAATGGAGGTCTGACATATCAGAATAATCAAATAAATTCAAACATGTCACAGTCATAACAAAAATAGAAAAAGTCAATACAGTACATAGAATGCATTAGGAGCTATATACTTTAAGTGTTTGCTATACGATAGACTTTACAAAATTCTACTAGAAAAAACTCCCAATACCAATGGATTATCAGGTAATATAAAATGTAAAAAAAAAAAAAAAAAAAAAAAAAAATACAAACAATACAACAAAAAAAACAAAAAACAAACAAAAAAAAAAACACTTGTGATGTGAGTGTGTGTGCATTCATACAGGTGCAGTCTGCATGCAAATCTGCCTCAGTGTGACAAATGATAAAAGCAGCTACAGTCTGTCAATGATTCTGTCATTGGTTTGACAGCAGCTGTTTACAATCACTTGAGAAGGACGATGCCACTGCCAAACGGCTTCTAAAAAGCTACCACAAAAACATCTTTGAGAAACGGATGCACCTTTATGGTTACTAGTTTGGACTTAGAGTAGACTAAAATATGGAGCTGCTATCAGTTTCCCCAATAACAACAGTATTATCTGACACAGGTTTTTCAAAATAAGAGAATGTTAGTTCTGTCTGATGGAGAAATATCACTTAAAATTACATTATACTAAAAGTGTTCATCTCATGAGCCCAACCTACAGTACATGCTCAGTTATATAGTGTTTGATTAAAAGTAACTAATCTATCCCGTAACAGAATCAGTGATGAAAAGTTAGTTTTGGTGCAACCCTAAAGTAGCAAGGCCAAAGATTTGTGCTAACAGCTTAACAAGTCAAAGCCATAGTCTTTGTCCTACTGATTTGAAATGAAACACGATACTTTGAGTGATTATGATAAGCTCTGTGGGTCACTGTTGTGTATTTCATACTATGATGGACCTTGGCACTGACTGGCTTCCCTCAGGGAAACCTCTTCAAAAGATAATTGATGCAATGGATCAGACAAAAGTACACAGACAAATGCCACTACAAATGTCCACTAGAACAATAACAATAATAATAATGATAATAATAATAATAATAATAATAATTTTCTTAGACCATATACATGGTGAAGTTTTCTTTTTCCCACATTCAGGGAGTAAAAATAGATAATTTGGCAGAAAAAAAAAAAGACTGTGTTGTCTCGACAGTCCACACTGTGTCTTTGAGTGTGACAGGGTGCAGATAATTAGCGTGTGATGCTAATCCGTTTGCTCCTGGAAGCTGCCATGGAGACAGCAGTTACTATGGTTACTGCATGCTCTCTGTATCTAGTGTGTGTTGTGTAACAGTGTAATGTGTATGTGTTTGACAGCAAGCCTCAGAGACTTTGCAGGCAGGTTGGTAGTGATGGTTTGATCCCCATGTTGACTGATGTGAGGTCTGTTTTGGTTTGAGTCCCCCCATTGTCGCTGTAGATATGAAGACTTCTAAAGCTGATCTGCAATCCGGCTCAGCTACATCCGGACAGAGCCTGGAGCTCCGAACTGAGAGGAGGTCTGACGTTTTTGATCGGGGTTTGGGTCCCGGTGCTGAGGGGGTGCAACTTGCTGATGTGATGTCACTCGGGGGCAGAGCTCTGGTTCTGCTGGTATATGGAGGCTTTGTCCTTCAGTAGAGCCAGGCACAGGTGGCAGCTCCAGCTCCCTGGAAAACATACAAGCACAGTGAGACGAGAATCAAGAACCGCAGATGTAGAAATACATCAAGCACCACTGTGATCAATTTAGAGAAGAATATGTATTATAGTTTGTTGTCTGTTGTTTAACCCTAGCCCTAAACATCACAGCAAAAAACACACCACCTAATTTAGGGAATATAAATGGACTGTCCAATCATTAAAAGTCTCCTAAACCCCAATGTTCCTCCAACATTTATACCTTTAGAAACAAGTGGCAACCTTCTGGGCTGAAAAATGAAGCCAACACCAAATGCCAAAAACTGCAGTTCCTCGAATGGCCACTTGAGGCTGACTGCAAAAGCAAGTCAATCCCCATAAACACCCATTTTAAAATGCCCAACTTTACAGCAGAAAGAGCTGAGAGATGTGTACAGCCTGGTACAAAAAGAAGGTTTTGGTCTAATTGTTCATTTTGAGATGAGTGAAATTCTAGAATTATTTTTATGTTAGCACTTATTAGCATTGCTGAACAATAACCAGTAACAGTAATATAATTTAAGCAATCCTAAAGTCATTTATAAAGCAAAAATAAGTCTCAAATTCTAACTCTAAAATGTGCCTCCAAAATATTGTACATTAAAAATTTTAGGTTCTGGGCAAACAAGACATCACCTGGGACCTTGTGACATGTTTTAGTTTATATGTTTTAGTTTATAGATTAAACGTTCAGAAAAAATGAATCAATGAAAATCATGATTAGGTGCAGCCCTGAATAACTGTGTGCAGGGGTCTGACTGAAGACTTCAGATTTTCAGAAATTTTAATTTGTACATATTTTAAGATCATGTCTATTGTTTATTGAGGAGCATCTATCACTATCTCTAAAAATACAATTGCTACTTAATTTTAGCTTTAAATCTAACTTTCTTTCTCTACAACTATAAAAGTTACATGTAGTATATTTATTAATGTTTAACTATAAATGTTCACAACTTGGCTTGGAACTCCCTCCTTCAAATTAAGTAATTATCATGTTTACTATATTTTGGTCATTATGTATCAGTATTGCTGTTTTTAAGTGGAGAACTAAGCAAAAAAACAAAACAAAAAAAACATAGTGATCTTTTTAAAATTTCTTTTTTCAAAAGCCACGATCCCTTGCTTAAAATTTAAAACATCAACTAAGGCTCTGTTTCCTTACTGCAGTATCAAAACCAAATGTTTTAACATTGTAGCTGTTGCTTGGGAAACTACCCGTGCACAGTGGGGCTCTAAAGGATGCATTTATGTGGTAAAGGTTATGCAGTGCTGTGAAGATTTCTGAGAGCTCTCTCTAGGAGTAAAGCTCAGACCCAAGGCATTGGGTGATGAAGTTGACCTTGGATATAATGGGTGGAGGTCAATGTCATGGGACCGGCCTTTAACCCAGCAACGAGGATATACAAGAACATGCACGTGTTCATTGTCAGCTTACCCTCAGGCGGTTCAGTCATGGGAGGGGTTAAACAGTACATGTGGTAGCCTCGATCACAGTCATCACAGAACAGCAGCTGGTCCTATGAAAAAACAAAGTCAACAAGTTCAGTCTACTGATTAGAGGAGAAAACCGACCATGAATTTTGCACCAACCATCACCTGAAAACTCAGGCTGATAGGTGCAGTGCAAGTGACATTTACCATAATGGTTCAATCGGTTCATTTTATTCTTAAGTGTACACATTTCATTTTCACCTCAATTCAAATATATTTGAATGGGCTGTTTCTTTGGTGCGAGACGTTCTGGGTATAGTTTTATGAAGGTAAGGAGGAGGTAATCCAATATCCAGGGAAGAAGATCTTATAATGGGATATGTGATAGAGTAAGTGTTAGGGCAATATTTGGCATATCCAATTAGGCTCATGTTTTTGTGTTATTGGTTTCTTTGTATATCTATATTTGTGCATCATGTATATTGATTTTTGGTGTTGACGATATTGTTATCTTCATGTCCTTGATTTGGGGGGGGGAGGAGGACAAGAAAAGCTGGGGAGAGAGAGAGAGGGGATGACATGCAGCAAAGGGCCCGGGTTCGAGTCTCTTGAGTCCACCTCAGCAAGGACTGAGCCCAAACGGCACACGCTCCACCAGGTGAGCCACCGGGGCACCCAGTTTGGATATTTTTAAAGCTTTGGACCACATGACACATGTAAACAGGGCAACAGAGAGATCTTTTTAACAATAACAATGTTTTCTTCAGGTTAGCTGGGCTAAAATTATTTTTGTTTAACTTAAATTTCCATAGAAGCAGCCTGTCACCACTACAACATGAATTTTTTGGGAAACACATCTGTTGGGAATATTGCAAAAGGGCTCACATCATTCTCCGAGGTGCCGCAAACGTTGCAACACTTGCACTCAATGCACTGCCAGCGGTAGGTTTTCACTGCTGCCATCATCACAGGTGTGAACTGCAGGCATGTCGGGTGGCCTGCAGGAAGGAGAGAGCACAAGAATAACATCTGTAACAAGCGCAGCAGATCTGTCAAGCAGTTGAAACAATGTGCATGGAGCTGCAGTGAGAGTGATATTCAGTAACAAAGAGTCTAGACTTTCCAAAGCTGAAATGACAACAAAAAAGGGGTAAGAATTGCTCAACTAGTGTGTTTATCTGGAATGCTTACATTCCAGTAACCCAAGCCAATGTTACCGCAGATAGCCTTGTTAATGATAGTTAATGATAAGAGACATTAAAAGTTCATACCTGAGCGTCCACAGTCTGAGCAGGATACCAGCTCCTCTGATTGGCCAGTCTTCTGGTTTAAGGTGGAGTCTCCCAGACAGAAGTCACAGTAATCGTTGGGCAGCGCCAGCCCATTAGGACCCTTCTTAGTAGCTGAGCAGGAAAGTGAGTGAAGAAACCTTTCAGTGCACACTAGAACTATCATTTTAAACTATCAACGAAGACCAGTTAAATATCCATCTGTCTTTTTCCAGATGAACATGTCAAAACTGGAGAGTCGCTGTTTAATTGTATTATAATAAAGTTTACAAATCAAATATTTCAAATTTTAAAGTACAAACCTGTTCATGTCTGCCAACAACACCCCCATTTATCAGTAACTGGCTGATGATGCATTGAATCATGATCCAAACTAATGAATGACTGACAACTGACAAAACACACTTGTTGAATGTATTTGCTAACACGGTGTCGCGTGCACAAAAGAAAACAATGCGATGGATATGTTGGGGTAAAAAAAAAAAAGAAAAAAAAAAGAAAAAAAAAAAAGATGGATGATATGCTGAAAAAAATGCCAGGAATCCTGACTGTGCAAGCATGTTTCAGTCAGGAGTATGGACTCTAATCCCCGAGTTGGGATTCAAAATCAGTATGAAAATCAAAAAATGAAAAGAGTGGGGGGGAAAAAAGAATGAGAGAGAGACTTCCCTTGAGCAAACACACACATGCTACATGGCATGCAACCAAACCTCCCTCCCCTCTCTCTCCGCCCCTCTCTCAGTACTAGAGAGTGACTCACTCTTCTGTTCCTCAGGCTGGCGAGGAGTGGGTGGTGCCTCGATCTCTTCGCGGTCCTCGCCCTCCTCCTCGGCCAGGTGAGAGTGTGTATAGTGGTAGCTCAGGCCAGGACGGTTCTTGTAGCGCTTCCCACAGACTGACACACACACACACGGTCATACAAAAGTGTTATAGTAAAGGTGGCTAATTCTAAGTACCGTCCAAAAAGGCCCAAGATGGAACCACAAAACTGTGCCGTTCATCACCCCAAACCGGATTTTTTAAATAATTAAAAAAAAAAAAAAAAAAAAAAAATTATTTTCACAAATGTTCAGACTTATATCAAACTCATATAGCGGAGGTGAGCATTTGCACAGTGAGCTACGGCCAGCAGGAAGTTACAGAGCACACACATCTCAGAAAAAATTAAAAATAAAAAAATAAAAAAATAAAAATTTTAAAAACAAAAAAACGCATCCAGTCGGGCAACTTTTTCAATTTTTTATGTCGTGAATTTAGTTCCAGATGGGGTCTTTAAGATCATACCATGCATGGCAGAAGGCTCGTTTTTGTCTTTCAGGGGGAAAAGCAAAAGCCTCACTTGCTGACATGCATGACACACACACATGGGCATTACAAAGGAAGCTTCTACTCACTGTCGCAGGCGTAAGGTTTGTCCCTCTCCTCCAGCGCTGCAGCTGCAGCCTCCGTTTTCTTCTTGCCATTCTTGTCACTGCGACCCTGCAGAACCCATTAAACAGTTGACACAGACAGTGCTACTGAAACAATTCACCTTTTCATTTTTGTGTAACACTTAAAATTCAACAAAGAACATTAGATATGAACCAAGTACAGAAAGGCTATGATGAGGATGTCGATCAAATACACAGGTACAGTCTTTTTATCATCTGCATTTTATTTTTTTGATTAATTGTTTGTTGTGATTTGATCAGAAAACAAGGTGATGTCATTAAATGTCTTGTTTATGTCTGTAAGACCAAGAAAAATAGCAAATTATTGCATCTGAAAACCTGGACCCACCAAACATTTGGCATTTTTGCTTGAAAAATGACATGTTTTCTGTGAACATGTGAACAGACAAGAAATTTGGTTCCTACACTGAAACTAACCATTGTTGTATTTTCACTCCTCCACACACAAACACACACACTGATCCTCTGGGATCCCTTAGGGCCTGCAGAATAAGACACGGCACACACCTTGGACTTGCTTTTGCCTCGCCTCTTGGGTGTCTCGTCTTCAAAGTCTTCATCGTCCAGGTCATCCAAGTAGTCATCATGGTCCAGGACTCTCTGCAGTGAAACTGTCTAGATTAGGTCACATTGTACTGAATGTATGAACACTTCCTTACTTTTGAGCCAGCATTTAGAGTTTGACACAAGGATAGATTTGAGGAAGACGTCAGCCATGCTACGGGTTCCTCTGTCGATGACCGACTTCAAAATGGAGAAATCAGGGAGGTTTAAGAACAAGGCTATCATTATGTTGCAGTGGAATAGACAGTATGCTGAAATTAAAACACTGGGGTAAAAACTTCTGCAAGCAGTCATTTTAAAAATAAAAATCTCAAACTGAAGCTGCATCATTAAAGCAAACAATCATTAAACAACCTAAACCTGTTAATATGCAGTATCCTGTACGCTAGTATCAATTCACCACACAAAAAGGACCTGCGTCATTAAATTAAATACTTTTAGAATGACTGATGAAAAAAAAAAAAAAACGGTCCGGCCAGCTTTGAGTCTGACCTTGCGGATGCGCCCAGAGGACGTGTGAGTGGCCGTCGACGTGGCAGGAGGTTCCACAGTGGCTGTGTCATCCTCAGGGTTGCGGAGGTCCGACGCACCGCTCCTCCTGTCGAGGGGCTCCCCTTTCAGCAGGGCTTCCAGACTGCTGCCATCCACCGCCCCCAAAGCATCACGCTTCAGACCAAGCTCCAAATCTGCTGCACACACCAAGCACAACAGTAATGCATGCACAGACATGACATGAACACAGAAAAAGACATCCAAACATAACAAATTAATTATCACAACACAGGCTCCTATTCACAAATGTTCAATATAAACAGATACTTACTAAATACTGAATATTTACAAAATTTTACTGGTTAAGTCAACCAGCATGAATGACACCCAGCCCTTTGACTGTTTTTGTGGTGGAAGAGTTATTCTATCAGATATCATACCGGCTTTGAGAGGGGGGAAAGCCAACCGGGGGTCCTCAGGGGGATGAGAACGCCGTTTCTTCCTCCAGCGACGGGCTGGGTAAGTGTACAGCTGCCCTGGAGCTACGCCTAATGTGACACAGAACAGTACAAATGGAAAAAAAGACAAAAAAAAAAAACAGGTGAACTGAGTCTTGGTGTGATCTGTGGCACATATAACTCTGAAAATAATGGCTCTTTCTGTGGTTTGTATGGTGTGCCTTCTCTATAGATGGTATGCTACAAATTACAGTCGTGTAATTATATTAACTATTTTTCCAATATTGATCTACATTACAATGAGTACAAAAGTTTTTTTTTTAAATCACATAAAAAAAAAATTTCCCTCACTTCTTTTGTAAAATGATAACATGGTTTGACTATATCATCATGATATAGCTGAACTGAAAGTCAATTTAATGATCATGTTGAATTATCATTCTAATTCTATACCTGCGCTCCGGTGTCTCTTCTCCATCCAGATGTAACAGTTGGACTGGGCTACCCCAGTCTGAGAGTCCAGGAAAGGCATGAGGATGCTGCGCTCAGCACAAAGACGAGCATTGTAACTATGACACTGCTCCATGGCATCTCTGTAATATTGCTCTCCCAGCCTGAAATGTGTAAGTTGGACACTGACAGGTCAAATAACACATATTGGGACAGACTGTTAATAATCATTGCTGGATAAATGCTGTTAATTAAACAGAGGTAAAATGAGAAACACTGAGTCAAACTTTGCTGAGCCATTTACGTTATGAATATACATAGTATCTCTAAATGTATATGCATCCATACACTTATGTAATCAATTCTCTCTTGCCACAATTTTTACTCTTAACATGGTTTTCCAACAGATAATATTACCAGGGTGATTATTTTTACTATCCATTAATCTATTATGTGCCAAAACTTGTGAAAAATGTCCATCTCAAATTCCCAATGTGACTTCTTTAAATGTGATGTATTGTCTGGTTACCAGTCCAAATCGTACTGACTTTAAACAATCAACTGGTTATCAAAATAGTTGACCTATTTTTCTGTTAATCAAATAGTCATTGCAGCTCTAAATACTGCATATACAAAGATAACAATCCCTTAAAATTTGAGTGCCAATGTTCAATCTTGACCTTGTGAAAAGTACTTTGATACATTACTAGCCACTTACTGGCTTTCAACTCCCTTAAGACCATCGTCTTCATGAAGAAGAACATGAAAATTATTTTATCAAAATCCTTTCCATTTGGTTTTTAAAGAACTGGGACCAATGTATGCACTAAGAGAAACATTTTTCTGTCATACTTCCCCCTTTTACTTCAAAAATGCTTTTACCTATGAAATATTTCTACACCAATTTCTTCTTATTTATCTGCAATAAGCTAATATCAACCTGATCAATTTACCAGTTAGAGTCTATCAACATGTGTGTGCACACCAGAGTTACAAGACAAAGGACACATTCACAATAAGACAATTTTTTTTACATTAAAAACACACATTTTCTTGAATGGTTATGTGGTTGGTAGAGCAACACTATCCTGCAATAATCAACACTACACTAACAATGTGATCACACCAACTGGTGTTTGTAGAAGTGCACCACAAAGGAGCAATGTAATCACTGAAGATGGCTCTACTGGACAACCTACTGATACTTTGCTTGCATAATGCAGTTTGCATACACTGTATTTCACAATTCTCACTTCCAGCAAATTATGTTTTTTTTTTAAACATAATCCGAATATGGCAGCCATCTTCGGTGCAACGTTAATTAAAATGAATAAAGACTATGGCACACGATTGAGTGTCTTTCCTCAAAAATACACTATCTATTTTCGTCTTCACTCTCGAACCAGTTTGTCGCATTAGTCATTGTACTGTTCACAGACTGTTCAATCTCTTTATTCAATATCAGGATACTTCATTATATCACCTAACACTAACAGTACCGACGGAGGGATGCCAGAACAAAAGGTTGATTGTTAGCAAGCTCCTCGCCACAACAAAGCGCCCGCCAAGCTGACAGCTTACTGGAAAATTAACTCTCCTTCATCTGACTAGCAACAGTTAGGTGATACGATGTGTGGCGCCACCTTAAACACACCCCTGACTGTCTAAGTTATAGATGAGCTGTAGTTAAAACACATCTCCACAATGGATTCGGCTCATTTATATTGTCCCACAGCTAACAGGCTAACCTTAGCTCAGTGGATAACGTTATTCTCTTGGGACAGTTATTGTATTCAGCATTGAGGATACGATGTTTATAGCCTTATGCATTCAGCAGTAACATGATGTTTGATCTATCATATATTCACCTCTGCATGGCTGCTCGTTTTACTCTTACAATAAATAAAGGTAAACTTACACTTTCACAACACTGTCGACGGCCGCCGCCATATTTGCTTATTGCGGTTGTGTGAAGTGACGTCAGTGACCGTTACTGCCTCCCTCGGTGAAAACGTGCAGTGCACAGTTTCTGTTGCACGACACTGCTGGAGCGGTGCGCCACACCACACACTGCGGCCTTTTTTAACATGATGGGACTATATATATATATATATATATATATATATATATATATATATATATATATATGTGTGTGTGTGTGTGTGTGTGTGTGTGTGTGTGTGTGTGTGTCGCGTGTGCCTTTTTTTGGGATATTGTGTGACACTACTGTATCAACATAGATACATCTTTAAGCACTGTAATATGCCAGAAAGGTGTTTGTGCTTGAATATTTTGAAGAGTAATTAAAAATAAAACAGAATGAATGGGGTTGTATGCTTCTGCCAACCAGCCAAGTTGCAGGAAATATGGTCACAATCTCCTCTCCTTGAGTTACAGCATTGAATAACAGCCAGAGATTTTGTTTTCAGAACAATATGATATCACAGTGAAGTTGACCATTTGGATATAAAATGTAATTTTATCCTCATAGACATTTGAGTTAAATTGTGTCATAATCTGAGTATGAATTTGTGACTTATGGCCAAAAACATGTTCTGTGAAGTCACAGTGACCTTGACCTTTGACCTCTGACCATCAAAATCTAATCAGTTCATCCTTGAGTCCAAGTGAATGTTTTCGCCAAATTCAAAGAAGTTCCCTCAAGGCATTACTAAGTATGTACATACAGACAGACAGACAACCTAAAAACATAACGCCTCTGGCCTTGACTCTCTTTTTGAGGTCTAATTCCGGGGGCATGTTTTCATGCAGCGCACACATGAGACTGCATCCACAACTAGGCTGAACCAAGTTGTCAAGGAGGAGAGAAGGGGGGGGGGGTTGGTTACATTTGTTTGGTATTTCTTGAGTTTATTATGGCTATCTTATTTATCCTGTATAAGGCAATAGCTATTTGTGCTGTGTGTATGTAAACTGTAGGACTGAGCTGGTAGAGAGGCATATATACCAGGTGAGAAATTTAGTGTCAGAGAAAGGGGGTGAGATTGTGCCTGTTACATGCTGTCAAGACTTGTAATATTTTTTTGTAGCTTTCAGTAAGCATCCCCAGGCTTATAGTCCAAGGCCTACCTCAGGATGTCCAAATTAATTTCAGGGGGATTAGGACATATTAATGAGAAGTGGCCTATTGGAACAACACTCATGGACTGCAACAGAGAATACTGAACTGATGGAGTACTACTACCACAGCAGGTCCAACGAGAGGCGTTACATGCAATGCATGCAGAGGAGCAACATCCACAACCAAACTAACCAACCAGACATTGAGGTTGACAAGGAGCAGAAGAGGGTGATAGCTGTGGCAATCCCAACTGACAGCAACACTTGTAAGAAGGAACACATGAACATCAAAAAGTACCAGGGGCTGAAGGACCAACTGGAAGATTAAGTCCAAAATGGTCCCAGTGGTAATAGGAGCATTAGGGATTAGCATTAGGCAGAAGGCTGAGTGACACGTTTTGTTTTTTGTTGTTGTTTTTTTTTTTTTTTACCATCATTCAGGTCAAATGCAAATTAGCTTGACACAGATGCCATTTCAAGTAGGCTGGACAATAGAGTTGCTGTACAGTTTTACAGCCTTTCTCCCAGACATAATCACAGGCCTTTCATGGTCTGAACAAACACACCACTGTTCAATGGGCTGTCAACTTTGCTTCCAGTTTCCAAACTGGAAAAATATAGCTGCTGATCTACAACGGGTGTCAAAACTATCATAAAAAGTCTGTTCTGAATACATCTGGGATAAGATATGAACCCTTTTCATTTAATATCCACTGTACCTCCAGATTTTAAATGTCTGGGTTTGGAGAGGTGGAGAGTCATATCTACATCTAAATATTTCAACTCTCAATCAACTACCAAGTGTTTGTTTTCCAGACTTGCATCTTTAAAAAAAAAAAAAGAACGGTTGCGGGTTGTGGCAGTGGAGGTAATTTCTTCAATTTTGTCATTCAGTCACCCATTTATAAGAACAATCATATCCACAGTTCAAAATACAATTCAGTAATAAAAAGTATCTGATCACTCACATGACAGATCAGTGTCATATTTTTATAACATAAATGAACTATTGTAAAGTGTTTTTCTCCAATAATAATGCAATTATAAATTCTGGTAAGCTATTAAAAAATGTTGCCTTTTCTAATAAGCAGTTACGAATGTTAGTATGACATTAATGGTGTGTCTTGGGTTTCACAATTTCTTATAAGCCATCAATATCACTAATGTGCAATTATAAATGTTGATAAGTAATTAACAAAATGTTCTACAATCCACCAATTAGCTAATAACTAGAACCTTTTCTAGCAGATAAGTGGTCAAGCAGTACATTGAGAGGTCTGCCTAATGAATAGCAGAGCTAAACAGACAAAAGTGTTCTGCTGGGGGAGGATTTTCCACAACCTGGCAACTGGTTCTTATTCATGGTTACTAACTGATCGGTTGTCAACTTATACACCCTTTACAAATGGTGCCTTTTTTTAAGGGAGTGGTACCACTTTAACTGCATGACTCTTTTTCAAAACAACTATCCGGTCACATGAGCTGTGAAAAAGTTGTCAAGTCGAAATGAAAACACAGTCCTTTTACTGGCCAATATGCAGTGAGTAAAAAAAAGTTTTTTAAACAAAGAAGTTGCTGTTTGCTCTCAGGAAATAAACAAGCATCTCTGATATGCAACAGAATGGATCACTTACAACTGAGGAGCCTTGAGCCAAAGGGGTAAAACGAAACTGCAAATATTTATCATATTTTTACTCCTAACTAACCTTGGCATGATTTTGCAGGGAACCTCCCCCATACCCAACATCAGGTGTCAGTGATAAGCTCATTCCTCCCCGTTCACATGAGGGGCTATGACTGACAATGAGACAGGCAGAAAGACAGAGGAGGACAACAGAGACAGTCCTGGATGAATTTACACTCATCCGTACAGACAGCTGAGCAGAGGCACAGCAGACTGGTAAGTACATCATGGGTGGGTGATGTTCATTCAGTCGTTTCATTTGCTAAAAAACTGATAAAGTTAGAGGCCGCCTAACGGCTTCTTTCTACATTTATACTTGCAGCTGAAGTTAGCCAATTGACTCTGAATTGAACTTCCTGGCTGGGAAATGTTTGCTAACATTAATCTGGCTGCGATACAACAAACATCTGTTTCAGGGCAGCAGGTAGTAGCAGATATCTTTGGCTAGACAACCCAGAAAAGTACATTTAGTCAAGTAAATTACTATGAAGTACAGCCTTGAGGCATCAGCGTGTTTCCATTTTGTTGTGCTTTATACTGACACTACATTTCACAGGAAAATAGTCCAGTACATTCATTTCACAGCTAATGCTACTTTGCAGATTAAGATTGGAAAAACCACGGGTGTGTCTGTAAGATTTAAAGCAGTAACTACAACAGACCTAGGGGTCTCATGTTGACCTTTCATCCTGAGCCATTCATTCATGGTGAGCATTTTGAAAACTCTCCTTCAAGTTTGTTAATTTATTAGTGACACAATCTATTGATTGATTTTGCAACTACTTCAGTTTTTAAAGCAAAGTTTGATTGTTAATATTTCCTATGATAGTAAATGAAACATTTTTGGATTTTTTTTAAATTGCTGGCCAGATAGCAACATGTTAACTCGGGCTCCAGGGAATATTGAACTCACAAAGCGTTGATCGTGAAGTGAGAGACAGACAGGAAAGTCAGGGAGAGAGAGAGAGAGAGAGAGGGGATGACATGCAGTTGCAACTAAGCCTAAGTGGTACGCGCTCTACCAGGTGAGCCACCAAGGCAACCATAGACATGTTTTTATTTGTAATTCTTAGATTTTACATTATTAGCATGACAAGTAAACCATAGTCAACCAACCTACTGTTGGCTGAGTACATTCTTCAGTCCACTCCTGCAGCATGTCAGACAACGGTTTGTTGAAACGTGGTAATAACACTGATGCTGATGGTGAAGATGTCAGGTGAACTTTAATGCTATCATGTCACTAAAATTGTGAACCCTTCTCCCTAGCAGTGTTTCAGAATGGTTAAAGGTTGGTACTTAATAGTTAGCTTGCTGATAAATAAAGCAGTGTTCGCTTCTGTTTGAGAAACAGCTACAAAGAGTGAATAAGCTGCAGGTCCATATGTCAGTATCTTTTCATGCTCCTGAGGATAATAATTTATAAAGTGCAAACTAAATGTCACTGTAAGCAGTCATTTAGAGATATTTACAGTTCACAAGGAAATGAGATCTGCATAAATATCACTAAGTTGTCAGTTTCATTATAAGCACTGTACAATATTATTCCATTTATTACAATTTTGAGATGCATCTACAGTTCTTCTCAAGTAATAACTTTTGAAATGTAATTAGATGAATATAGAGTTTTGATCTGTTTAACTGATGGATATAGACCATCAGCAGCATTCAAAAACTTTAATAACTCCGACTAAGTTGTTATTTAACATTTGTAGAAGAAAATTCACTAAAGTCCTTAGTTTTGAAGTTTGCTGTTGTGGTGTATTTCAGAATACAGTGAGTTTACTGACACAGAACAGATCTGAGACATTAGACTGACCAAGAGTGAAGGGCAGGGGGATGTCAGTAAACAAGGTAAGGGTATTGTAAGACAGTGAGGAAGGTAGATAAGGGAAGGGGTCCCTACATGCAGCTAGACACGTATAAAAGTCCCCACTACCAAAAATATGTATTTTTTTCCCCACATGACTCGTGTAATAAGACAGAGTCAGACACTGACTCATTAAGAGTCAGCTAGTTTGGATTGTGTCTTTAGGTCATAAATTTTTATTATATTACCTTCATGTTGCAACAGACAGAGCTGCACTAACTCTGCAAATAGATCATGAGTATGGTGACATCTTATTTGATTGTCTTTCAATATTGCATACAGTAATACAGTAATCCTTTCTCACTGTAGGAGCCAGAGTAAGATGGCTTTCCACCTTTGTCTTATGCTCAGTGTATAATGAGAACCTGAAAAACTGTGACAGAAATAATAATAATATTACTAATAATATTATACGGAGTGTATTATGCACATGAATCATATGAGATGGATTATAGTGGTTTGAGCAGTTACAAAAACTTATAATTACTATAACAGCTCTTATTACCAATATATACATTTTCCTGGAACAGCTAAGGTCTTGGATAACGATGCATAAAACTATGATGTCTAAACCTCAAAACGTATCAAATGTATTTCCTTAAAAATGCTCTGCAGAGAGTCTTTGAAGAGGAAGTTAGATACCTGTTTTTAGTCCTGGTTATCAGGACTGTCCTGCCGGTTTCATTCCAGCTGTTGGATTTACTTTTACTTAAGCAACATTCAATGCAGGACTTTCACATGTAATGAAGTATTTTTACAGTGTGTCATTTGTACATGCTTAAGTAAGGGATCTGAATATTTGCTTCACAAGTGATTGTTCTTTTATTATTCAAACCTAGAGTTTGCACATATCTATTAATTTTAATATGATGGAAAAACAGAAAAAACAAATAAAATCTAAAAATAAAATATATTTTATTTGTTTGCAGCATAAGTTTGATAAAACTGCAGGTTCAAAGCAGATTAGAGCAGCTGCATTATTCAATCACTTTGTCAGTCTGATAAACAGCCTCTTCTCCTCTGTCAAAAAAATTAGGAAAGTGTTGTGTGTAACAATCAATATTTGTGTCTCCTTTTGAGTAAAAATCAAAACAGTGGAAGAGATGTGAGATGCACCCACATATGACATCTGGAAAAATATTTTTGGATCACTAACTGGCCCATGTACCACACATTTAATAAAGTGTTTGTCTTAATATTATAATATTAAAGGCAAGGCAAGATATTCATATATATTTATAGAGCAAATTTCAAACACAGAGATTCAAGGAGATTGACAAAGACACTGAGTTTGAGAAGCTGTAACGACTGTAAACCAAAAACTAGTTAAAACAGGATGGTGAATTTTAACAGGTGCTGGTCTCACCTGTAGGAACTGACAGCTGCTAACAATAAGAGCTGGTAACTAATAAGAATTTTAGCTGGGTCTGGTAATATGAGACGGTAACTGGTGAGAACCTGAGATGGTAACTGACAATAAGCTGCTAGCTGTGTACAAATAGGAGGTGGTAGCTGCAGTCACCAGTAGAGGTAGTAGCTGGTAGCTTGCCTAACAGCTTTCAAAAACGACAAGTCCCCCAACCTGAACAACCATATAAGTTGTTTGCAACCCTCTGATACGACCCATTGGAGCGTCTCCTGAAATAGTGTCCCTACGGTGGCAGGCGTTCGTCGCCATGGTCACAATAATAAACGGTCATGGCTTGGTTGGGGGAAGCCATAAAAACTACTTGGTTAGGTTTAGGAAAAGGCTAAGAGTGCCACTAAAACACACAACAAACTGTTAATTTCACACGGGAATGAAACACCGGCCTCCTGTGTGAAATTCCTGTGATTTGTTGACACATCCATCTATCCATCCATCCATCCTGGCAACTCCATGGTTGAAAAATGAAGCCAACACACAATAAAAAGCAGGGAACTTGCTGCACAACAACACTGTTGAAGCCTGTGTGGGACCACGGAGGCGGACCGTACACACATATTCTGGACCAGCACAAAGATAAGGCTGGAAAAATGTTAATGCAGTTGTTAAAAATATTTTGGGATAAAACTTGCCCTGTGAGGCATCGTGGGAACATTAAATGTGCTGTGATGAGAGAAGATCTCTACCAAAGTTGTACTCGCAGGAAGTAAGAAAGCTGTTACCAGAAATTGGCTGAATGTAAACACTCCAAATCAGGAACAGTGACTGGAAATTGTGTAAGACATTTACATCATAGATAAGTTGAAGATTACTCAATAAAAATTCAGGTTTGAAATAAAAAAAATGAACCCAACACTAAGTGACAAAAATTCATAAACTGCACTTCCTCTAATGGGCATTTGAGGCTGGCTTCGACAGCAAACCAATTCCTACAAACTTTACAACAGAAATAAACATGTTTACAGCCTGGTACAAAAACGGTTTTGGTCTCTATAACTAATTGCCCCTTTTCTGGTAACTGTACTGTATATTTGTAAAACTCACCTATTTCAATTTTGTCAAAAGGTCAAAAAGTCATGAATAATTGAGGGTGTGCTATTCTTTGTGGCAACGTGTTTTTTCCTTTTCTTTTAGTTTTTTTCAGTTCACCCAGCTCTTTAGAAATCTATGGGTGACGTCATGGAGGCGACATGTCCATCTAACGCTCTTTTCCATTGTTCCTGTCAGAATTACTGTGGCAACTAGATGTCACCTAACAAAAAATGTAACTATGGCTCACGATAACCTGTTGCACAGATGATTTATGGGGCTCTGTTTTGCCCACACGATGTTTTAAAAGCGGTCGCTGAGCCAGGTGTATTGTTCAAAAGGGTTGTACTTAGTCTCAACTATTCATGAGATAATATGAATTTTCGACGTAACATGCAATAGACCTAAAGAGTGCCATCTCCCATTCTCTTTAAAGTCCAGTTCTTTAGATATGACTTCGTCTGAATCATAGGGAGAAGGAGAAACTTTTATTGACTTTGCTGTCCTTATCAGTCTCACCAGTCTGGGCAAGAGAGAGCTGGTTGTCACAATGAATATTTTTAAGTTTGTACACAAGGATTACGTGTTCTTCCTGTGCAGCTGCCCTCTTGATATCAACTGTGAGGTTGTGTGGTTAAATAACCCTAAATATGGGTAAACCACATTGGTGATGCTGGTAGAAGATAAGCATGGGCTTGGATGTGTGTGAATTGTGGAGCCATCACCAAATGTTGTAAGAAATCATGTGGAAAAATAGCTAAAGGGCAATCTCAAGTGTCAGCAACCACTCCTAAAAAAGACTACAGCGTTCAGATTGAAAGAGTGACATGATACTGAAGGTAAAGTGTCACCCATCTGCACAATAGCCTATGTAAGCAATCTACAACATTTAGTTTGACTACAATTAAGTGGGCTAAACCCATACATTTCTAATACAATGTAAAATACAAAAAACGAAAATATCAAAGCAATGTTAATGCTTCTGAATGTTTTTTTTCTTGAACTGGTTTTTCTGGTGTTGAGCAATTCATTGAATTTTTAAGTGACCCTGTGTTTGTTTCAACAGGTAGTCAGTGAATGAGCATTTGAGGCACAGTATCACTGCACGATGAGCCTCAACGTCGCGGGACTGGTGGTGATGGTTGTCTTCTACCTGATGGTTCTGGGCACCGGCATCTGGGCCTCCATGAGGTCCAAGCAGGTGCAGAAGGAGAGCCAGGCAGACCGCACAGCAGTCACTCTCCTGGGAAACAGGGGGATCAGCCTCGTGGTGGGAGTCTTCACCATGACGGGTGAGTGCGCAGAGGGAAGGGAAAACAGCTGAAACACATTAAGAAAATTAGTTTCTGGGTAACATCTGGACATCTGGTTTATTTTTATAGATTCTAATCTATAGGTAAATGTCTCATTAAGTTTTTAGACTTCCAGTTTATCCATCGCTGCACAAAGTGGCTATCTTTATACATTGTTTAACAAGATTGTCACATGACAGCTTTTATGATAAAGTTATTACCTTATTTTACTGGATCTATTTGAAGCAGCTCTTTATTTGAAACACATCCTGTCGTGCTGCTACAGCTCCTCTCAGCTGCATTGAACTAATAATGACATTACCCTATACATGCAGTAGTCAGGCTTTTGGCTATTTTAACTTTCTAGATTACCATTGTTTAAACTTAACAATGAATATAGTGTTTTTTAGATCATTTTGAAAATTATACCTAATTTCTGCAACCTTCAACTTACCAAGAGTTACTAAGGTGTTGGCCTTACGCCCTTTTTTATATAATCTATATCTATATTTGCACACTTCTGCACTTTTTGTATGAACTTTTATTGGTGAGTAGGCTGACAAGTTTGCAAAGAAATTGAATATGACCCTCTGAAAAACAGACCCTCCCCTGTGCTGTAAAAACATAATTTAGCCTAAATATTGATTTGGCAATCTGTAGTGCTCCCAATATTGATTGAATTGAATGTCATCACTTACTTTTTGATTATTATCCTTTAGCCTGTAATTTTATGCGGCATTTCAAATGTTCAATAATTACGATAATCCTTAAATGTATATATATATATACTCTGTATGTGTGTGTGTGTGTGTGTGTGTGTGTGTGTGTGTGTGTGTGTTGATCTTCCTGCAGCTACATTTGTTGGGGGAGGCTTCATCGTTGGTATGACAGAGGCTGTGTACACTCCAACCATGGGACTCACCTGGGCTGTTATGCCAGTTACAGCAGCCATGTCTTTCATTGTGGGTAAGACAGGTTTTCAAATAACACAATGGTATCATACTGTGTACTTTTCCAGCCTGGAAGACATAGCACATGTATGACTTGTCCGGCAAGACCCGTACTGTAAGACAGTGTGGACAAGAGCCTATCTGTCCTTATCAGCACCAAATAATAATTACTTACATTTGCATGAGATGACATTTCAGATGTGGAGTGAAGGGGAACTCCATATATGCAGTAGTGCTCGAGGAGCATATGTGAAAGAAGTTGTATAAAGCCTTTTGTGGCTCCAGAGGAAGTTGTATAAAATCTGAGTAATTGCCACAATTGATGTCATTTGAGGCGTTTTTTGGGGCGGAAGACTTTTAAAGTTTAAAGTGAAAGAAATCTGGGGGTATGGATTTAGAGAGAAGTGAGCTTACCAGACCTCTGCATCTCCCTCTTCATCCCTGCTTGAGGCTACATTAGCCACCACTACCATAACACAACTGAATCTCTGACCAAACTGTCAGTGGGAAAGTTGCATTGTGGGTGGTGTAATAATAAACCTGTTTTTGAGTGTGTGGAATAAAAAGATAAAATCTCAAGTTTTGCTGCATCAGATTTTGAACATTTCAATTATAGGACTTAAATACTAAATCAGTGGAAAACTTTTTTGAATAGAAGAAAATGCAGGGATACATGCAGTGGCATTCCCATACAAAAACACAAACCTGTCTTTCTTTGTGCAATTCAATTATTAAGGTGGACTTTTCTTCGCCAAGGAGATGAGAGACAAAAAATATGTGACAATGATGGACCCGTTCCAGATCAAATATGGAAACTCGATTGGTGGCGTTCTGTCTGTGGCACTACTGATTGCTGACATAATCTGGGTGACAGGAACTCTTATCGGTTTAGGTAAGTGACACTGATGTCAGTTTTCTCTAAGAATCATTTTACTGCAATAACACTATTTGTTCTTCCTACCATTATTTACTTATTGCACCATAATGAACTTATATGATTTCTTGAAACTTATTATTCTTTTGATTTGAAATGTGATTAAATCTGCCTGCAAGAACACAACACACCTGCTAATACACACCAAAATTCCAGGGAAAAAAAGCATCCTATATTTGAGCCACTGTAATGATTCAAGAAAATCAACAAGTTAAAGGTTGAAACATGCTTAACTTCTTTCAGAATGCCTGGACAAAAACAGGCACGTTACTAATTGGTGATAATCTATTACATGTCAACCTGTCAAATAGATTACACAGAGCACAGTGGCTATCGTGCTAAACTCAATGAGCAGATATTCTAAAATTTCTTAATGTTTGTGCGTGCATGAATATAAATCTGAATCTATGTGATCATGTCACTTTTGTAGGTTCAACTATGAGTGTGATCCTGGATTTGTCCTATGCTCTTTGCATTTGGATCTCTGCAGCAGTAGCCACCGTATACACCCTGATGGGAGGCCTCTACTCTGTGGCCTACACAGACATCATACAGCTAACACTCATATTTTTCAGTTTGGTGAGTTCCTCATGTAGTGTCTGCATCTGGCAGCTGAATCATACCTTATCCATAAATAGCATTTACTTTATTTTTTCTGAGTATTAATGAAATAAGACATTTCGAAGTGCCATACCTGCTACTATACGGATACTATATAGGAAATCTTGAGTGCAAGGTCAGCTCTTGAGGAAGAGAACACAATTATTCTTATTGAAAGATTAATGCTTCCTTCCAGGTATTCCTCCAAGCTTCTAAACATCAGCATACCAAATATGCACATTTTAATGTTTATATCAGCTGTTCCTTGTCTTTTCTACAGTGGATCTCTGTCCCCTTCATCATGATGAACCCCCACTCAGTTGACATCACCAAGACCGCTTTCAACTTTACCTACCAGGCCCCCTGGATTGGTACAGTAGAAAAAGAAAGCGCATGGAGGTGGATTGATGATTTCTTAATATTGGTAAGGACTGGATTCAGTAATTTTGTAAATGTGTTTAGTTTATCTGCACATGAAGTCATTCATACCAGAGGAGTAGGCATTAGTTTGTCTGCCATTTAACCCCGATCCCATTGACACTTTCACATATCTCAACAGAAAAAGCACATGAGAAGATAATAAAATGTAATGATGGCTGAATTCCATTTAGCTGCTTCAGTTTCTGCATCCTGGTTGTGTTCATGCTGGCTTACTGTGAATAAAACTCCAGCACTTGAATGAAACAGAGCCATCATGAAAGTAATTAGTATAACCTGTTCTTTTCCTAATATAAGTCAAAATCTCTGCTGTAATAGCGGCCCATCAGGGGATGCATAAGAAAACTTTACCCTTGGGCGTCCTGGTAAAATGCGGTTTCAGACACTGACCATGTAACTGTAACACCCCTGATTTGAGTCCAGCTGGGGAGATCCCTCATCCATCCTCACTCTTTACTAATTTCCTATCAGGTCTCTGTTGTTGCTATCAAATCATATGGTGGGACCACGTTATATTTGCATTCTGCCCAATTTCAGCCCTTAATCAGTTTTTTTCTTACTTACTCTCAGAAGAGGTGTCTGAAAAGTTGGTAAATCTGGCAACATAGACACTAAGTTGTCAGCATTACTGCAGTCAGTCAGTCAGTCAGTCAGTCAGCAGCATTCACTTTTATAGGACTGGTCCCGCTGTTGCAGTCCAATCTGCATATTTTTTTAATTTAGAAGGTGAGTATGTGGTAAGGACAGTGGCGATTCTAGGGTCATTTGGGGCAAAAGCTAGATTCTAGATTCTAAAGAACAATAAAACCTAAATAAATAACTAAATCACTTGACGTCACATTGTAAATAACCCACATTATAAGGCCAGTGCTCATCAACACATAAAGCTCCTTTATGGAGGTTTCCTACTGAGCGGTGTTGGCAAGTTCTTTCTTGAGTTTGACTTTTAAGACCTTTGGGTTTGGATTTATTTATGTATATTATGTATTTTTATGATGACTTCTGAAATGTTTTTATGAATTTCTTGTTGTTGTCTTTGCCGTAATAAGCACGTTTTCAAACTTTTTTAAAATTTAAGAGTTTAGTGGGGGTGCCATGCCACATCAAATGGACACAGTTTGGGACAAGGTCCCTCTTGTACAGTCCTTGAGGTGCACTTCTCCAGGCTTTGAATAAAACAGGGTGGCACCCATGTCCCCTTGCCTGGGACAAGGTTTGACCTGAAGCCACATGACCACAGGCCAAACTCACTTTTGGAGAAGCCCCATGGGCAGTTATATATGTGTTCACACATGATTGGCTGTTTTGTATTTTTTGTTCCATACCTATCTCATTTAAATGTCCCTTGCGATATTTTTTATGATGACCCTGATGAATGCCACGAGCCGAAACGCGTCAGTCAAGTGAAGTTCTTCTGTTTACTACTACTACTAAGTGTTGCTGGAGTTTTGATGCCCCAGAGTGATGGCAAGTAAATGTAGAAATTTTGTTTTGTTTTTTAAAGACTTTAGGTAACCTTGGATATCAGGACTTCCACCAGAGGACGCTGTCGGCCTCCTCATCAGCCACAGCCAGGATCACCTGCTTTGTTGCAGCTCCGCTCATCATCATACTTGGAATCCCTTCTGTGTTGATTGGAGCAGTCGCAGCATCAACGAGTAGGCCTGCAGCAATTGAGAACTGAGTAGAATAGAATTGTGAAACTATGATAATTTATTTGATATTTGTTTGTTTTGCTGTCAGACTGGAACATGACCTTATATGGCCCCCTGTCCCCATATGAGCGAGGTGAGGCTGGTCAGGTTCTGCCCATTGCTCTGCAGCACCTCACCCCAAATTACATCTCCATTATTGGTATTGGAGCTGTAGCTGCCGCCGTGATGTCATCAACAGACTCAGCTTTATTGTCGGCTGCCTCCATCTTCACATCCAACATCTATAAGAACATCCTGAGGACCAAGGTATGAGGAGACCTTGTAGGAAGATTAGACTTGTGATTATTTCTTTTCTGTTTCATCTTACAGGCCTTTTCTTTCCCTCCTGCAGGCATCAGATAGGGAGCTCCAGTGGGTGATCCGTGTCATTGTGGTGTTGGTGGGCTTGGCTGGCACATCACTGTCCTTCCTACACAACAGCATCATGGTTTTCTGGATCCTGGGCTCAAGCATAACCTACACTATCATGTTCCCTCAACTCGTCTGTGTCCTCTTCTTTAACATCTCCAATGGCTACGGCTCCATCATGGGCTTGATAGTAGGGGTGTTGTTGAGAGTGCTGAGTGGTGATCCTTCCATAGGATTGCCAGTTATTCTCCACTTCCCAGGTTGCACTGTTGAGGACGGTGTGTATGTCCAGCGCTCTCCTGTTATGACTATCTGCATGTTGTCCAACATGTTTGCCAATTTGTTATTCTCATACCTGGCTTCACTGCTCTTCAACAAAGGACTGATTTCTGGGAGGTGGGATGTATTCAAAGTGAAAACCCCCAAACCGCCACAGAAATTAAGATTAAAGAGCAATGGCACCAACATAGCAGACGAGGAGGAGAAACCTGAAGATCAAAATGAGACTGAATTAATGTTGACCACAAATCAGCAGGACTGATAGAGAAACAATTCAAAAGAATGCAAATGTGTTTTTTATATAGTTATATTATCATGTTTACATACAATACTTTTTCTTTTTAAAATAATGATCTTGGCCACATGATGGTGTAAGAATTCATCCTTTGGGAGAAGGGCACGTGCTAGTGAATTTGTAGTAATTTCATTGGCTTTAATTATGTTTTTGTGGGGTTTGATTAACTGAACAGTTGATTTTTGTTCCTTGATAGTGGTGTAATTTTAAATTTAACATTCAAACAATCAATTAATGCCCAAATTAGCTAGGAAACTGTGTATTAATGAAAAAGATGAATGAATGAATGAATGATTGGAGTTGCTGGATAAATCTATAGACCTCCGACTCCCTCCCTTACATTGTGACATTTATGCTCGTATAGTGTATAATGTCTTATATAGGTACGCAGCTGAAAGTTATCCCACTTAACATGTCTGAGCTCTCAAATAAGGTTTTTAAGTAAGGGGCGCTTAAAAATCCCATCCACATTAAGACATTTTAAAAATTCTCTGCTTGGAATGAGCTTTTAATGGTTTTGCCTTGTTGGAAATTCTTAAAATGACATCTGGCCTACCCCGTCTTCCTACTTGAAGACTCCATAATCTATGAATATGCAAATATGTTTAATTTTAAAAGTTAAACGGATGCAAGATGTCACCTACTTTTCTGAAAGGTCCATTCTCAGTGTATGTGCACTGGAGATTTTGTCACAATCATGCTCAAACTTTCCATCTTCAGTAGATCAATTTGAAAACAGTCTTCCAGTGTCAAACTCTGAACATACTCCAGTCTGTGAAGCAACAATAAGCAAAATACATTTGTGAGTGTAGGGAGGCTAAAATTTAATTTCACTTTGTTTAGTGCGCATCACCCAAGAGGTTTCTTAACATGCAAAGTAAATTTTAGAAATACTGTCCAATACTTTATAACAAGACTTTTTTTTTCCTAAAAGACAAAAGAGACACTATCATGATTTTGATAAAATAATGTGGCGAAAATATATTTAGATATTTTTGTGTCTATGTAACGGTACTTGTAATTCCTCGGTCGGCCTTGTTGTGGCAGTAACGCTGCGTGTGGCTGAAGTTTTTACCACTTCATGAGAAAACAAGGAAGTGACCAACAGCAGTAGAATGGTTGTCAACTGGGAGAACTATCCGAATAGTTAGCTCTCGGTTGATTATCGTCCCGGTAGTTTGTAAGGTGAGATAATGCATAACACTTTATCCGTCACATTTTAATGTACCACACCTTTAAAATGTGTAGACATCCTTAAATGAACGAAAGTAAGCTAGTGGGAGTGAGGAGTTGAAGATAGCTTGGTAACACCGTTAGCTCGCTTAGCTGTAGCGACTAACCTGTCTCCGGTCTCCTGTTCGTGAAAGTTCGGTAAGGGTCGTTGAAATGTTGCTAAGGGATGACGTTTGGAAATTATGGCGTAGGCTAGGAGGGACTTCAGTGTAGCCATAGAAACTAATGTGCCAAAGCAGTGCCTCAGGTACATACAAGTTAAGGATCGCAAAGTGGCAGTCATGAAAGTAAAACATTTCATTTTAAGTTTTCTCACAGTGTTGTGTAAGTGGTTGTTGCCAAAAAAAAAACTTTTTAATGAGTTCTTTAGTGTCTCATGTATCGGTCTGTATGTTTTGAACGGATGAAAGTGTAAGATCGGTGAACCCCAGTGTTAATGAAATCCTCCCAGACATCAGTAAGAAATACAGAGGTGGAAATTTTTTTATGGGAAAGCAGCTACTGTGCTATCATGTAAGGGACTAAATATGACCATATATCACATATGTGGTGAATCCATTATACCTGGCTAATTCTGAATGTATTTGAATTACAAACAAAACAAGTCTGTTAACTACTTAATCACCTGAATGTTTAAATTCAAGACAGTTTTCAGTGGTAATGTGGTAATGCACACATCAGCAACGCAGGTGCAAGTATTGCATGTGTTCATGTGCCCAGGGTGTCATCTAACGTGTGATAGATCCATTATTTTTTTGGTATCGATCCTCTTGACTCCAGTATCAATACTCAAAATGAGATTTGGTATAGGTAGTGTTGACACGTCATCCCTGGGCAATACAGGTGCCCTGTCATAGTGAATTTACAGTAGGAACAATCGGGATGAAAAATTGAAAGATGAAAGATTGTAATCATATGTGTAAAAAATTATGATCCAGCAGGATGTTGAGCAACCTTCAGGTGCTGCCAAACAGATAGGACAGGAAACAATCAAAATAATATATACAGTACTGCAAATTTTGATTTTATTGTCCTGGATGGGGGCGGCTAGCGCTGTTACACTATAAGGATAAACGGTATAGATAATGGATGGATGTCCTGGATGGTTTATCATATCAGTCTAATAATGACAGTGACAATAAAAGTGGTATTGGTATTGGAGGTATTGTATGTTCATTGAGTAGAGGACTAAATGTACAACAGCAGCGTCTAACAGGAGCTTGAGATGATGTCTTCTTCAATGACTTCATAACACTTTCATTTACCTTAAGTCTCTCATTTTACCAGCTAATGAGCTCCACAGCAGAAATGGAGGCTACAGGAAGAGAGGAGAATCCAAATGCACAGGGGGCAGCGGCGGCGGCAGCGGCAGAACCAAGCACTTCTGGACACCGACGAACTTACACAAAGCCAGTGTGGTCTTTGCTAGAGGAAGCAGCCCAAATGAAAACGGAAGGAAACGCTTTCTACAGGGAGAAGAACATTCGCTCAGCCATAGGTCGTTATCACCGCGCTCTGCTTGTCCTCCGAGGCCTCGACTCTGATGTGATGACCTCAGTGAAAGGGTTTGGAGCTGAGACACCTGCTCTCACACCTGAACAGGAGGCTTTACTGAGAAACACACAAGTGGACTGCTACAACAACTTAGCTGGTAAATAAAACATCACAACCATGCAGGGCTGAACAACCACTATAATATTCAGCCCAAGTGGAAATACTGACTTAAATACATCTCATGTTCTGTTAAAAAGTATTCCAGTGGTAGCACAACTATTCTGAGTATCACTAAGTATGTTTTTATATAATATAGATGTACATATTTATCTCTTTCAGCCTGTTTGCTGCAGAGACAAAGTGTTGACTACGCTCGTGTGCAGGAGTACAGCCTGCGGGTGCTGAAGTGGCGACCAGGTGATGTCAAGGCACTGTACAGGGCTGGTGTAGCGACTCTGGAGATGGGAGATGCACAGACTGCCAAACAGTACCTCATCCAGGCCAGCAGAGAGCAGCCTAATGGTAAAAAACCAAGCACATCAGTATCATCAACAGCAGAAAAAGAAAAAAAAATTGTCAAGATGGTTTTATTTCAAAATGTGATCCACTTACAACGGAGCATGATGTACTTTTTACCTTAGAGAAATAGTTTGACATTTTGGGAAATGAGCTTATTTGCTTTCTTAATGAGATTTAGATTAAAAGATCAATACTACCATCCTAAATGTCTGTTAAATATGAAGCAACTGCCAGTTAGCCTAGCATTAACACTGGAGACAGGGGGAAACGCCTAATCTGCCCCTCAGCACCTCTAAAGCTTATTCATTAACAAGTTATCAGTTGTCCCCAATTAATCAAATGAGATACAACTTAAAATATTTGACACTGTGCAAATTCAGACCTGACGAAGACCAAATTGTACTCTGTATTTTTATTTCATGGACCAATTTATCACAGCCAGTTCATTCATTTTCTGTTAATTTTTGCAAGACCAAGTATGGGACATGTAAAGAGAGGTTTTTTTGGACTTTGGCTCCGTCAAATAATTGCTGTATAAATCAAATCCGTATATGTAACGCCTCTATCACAATTCTGCAGATTCTGTCCAAGCCTTCTCTGACATATTTGAAGAAGGCCTCTCCAAAATAAGTCTTGATTTTTCTGTTGCAGATGCTAACGTGAGGAAGCACCTGCAGAGAGCTGAGGAGAAACTGAATCGTGAGTTACAAAAAGAGAAGGCCATGTATCGAGGCATGTTTTCCACCGGCCCGAAGAACAGCTCCGGAGAGGGGATTGACCAAACCAACAGGGCTGGTGAGGGAGTCTAGCCTGCACATTCACTCCACCAAGTAAAGCCTCAACCTGAGAGAGACTGCGTTCAACTGATCACAGAGCAACTGAAGAAAGATCACACATCCTGAATCACTAATTTTACTGTTTCTCCTCTAGACGCTTATGAGGTGAGTTTAGGGGAGTAAGGATTGTACAGTATACAGGAATGTAGTCAGTATGAAAGTTAAGATGCCGCTGCTGAAAATAGAAAGATGAGGACCGGAACATTAGTTTCCTAGCAACATGGAAACAGAGCTGTTTTTTTTTTTTTTTATCTAAAAGAGCAAGGGTTTGGATATTGAACAAAAAGGTGACTCTTCATGCACTACTACTAAGTTCTGAAAACGCCTCCATGATTGCAGTTGTCTGGTCAGTGCTGTGAATGTTGATTTTGTGAGTTTTCAAGTAAAGTATTTTTTATAAATAATGTCCAAGCTCAGATGTCTTTTTGACAAACATTATATAATGCAGATATTTCAGGCACAGTACAAGTCTTAGTTATCAGCTTCTTTTATTAATCGTAAGCCATGAGAAGCCACATTTTGTCTCAAATAACTCATCAATATTTTAATCATTCAATATTTATTTGAAAATCCTGAGCACAATATCAAGTTAAAGAGTATTTGCTTGGTTTTGGTCATTGTCTGGCCAATATGATTGTACTTCAGAGGCAATATTGCCCATAAACAAAGAGGAATATCACATTCTCACAATAGCTATAATCACTGAACAAGTCACAGAGCAGCATGCAGAGGGGGAGTGTACACATACACATTCATACTCATGGTAAAGGGGGATTTAACCAATATGTAATGAAGCTGGTTATAGCCACTATTGTGAGTTCATATTGAATATTTTTTTTAAATTAGGCTACTTTTAAGCCACAAAAGGAACCCAGAATATTGTTCCTGTTAAGATGTCAAATCCTTTTAAACGATATTCACACTGAAAAACACCTACAGTCATCACGTTTTTAAAAGGTGTGTAGTTCTTTGCAGCACCTAAAAGGAATTCTTCACCCCACATCACCTATGTTTTCTTCACTGACATTTCTCTGTAGGCCATGCTGCACCCAGCAGCGCTTTTGCTTGTACAATTTACAATAACACATTGTCAGTGAGGAAAGACTTTGGGAGATACAGTGTAATCATTTGGCCTCAAAGCTCTCTGTTTAGGCCGTAGAACCTGTTTGGAGAAATTTGTCAGACATTTTGTAGTATTTTGGAAGGCTATAAAAAGTGGCTATGTCAATAAAAATTTACAAAAACGTCACTGGAATGAATGTCGTGAGCCAAGAACAAAATTAATAGCAGGTTTTACAGACTTATGTGCCTGAGAGGAACTTCCATCATGTTGGTGGTGGATGAAAGGACTGGCATATAACTTATAGCCAGTATTATAGCATGTGTATCTGTCTAATCAATCACAAATCTTTGAAGTTTAAAAATTAAAAAACAATGGCACTTCTTTTCACATGAAATATAATACCAACCATCACTGGTGTTTTGAATGTAACACATGGAAGAATCATCTACCGTGATGATCATTTATTGTACAAATGTCACTTCTTGGATGGCTTCCGTTTGAGACTCAGAGACCTCATGGAGCCAAACACTCTCCTCCCCAAGTCCCTCAGTGATCGAGAGCGCTGGAGAGGCATCCGTGGAGGAGGGGATGGAGAAAAAGAGGGAGAAGAGAGAGGGGAAAGGGAGTGGCAGCTGCCCTCCAGGCTCTGAGAGCGAGAAAGGTTAAAGAGGCTGGCAGTGGAGGACAGGCGTTTGTCCTCCTCCTTTGCTCTCAGCAGTCTGACCCCTTCGTCTTTGCTGATGCCCATGCCTCCTTGCCCTACGTCTAATGAGGAGACCCAGTGTGCCCGCTTTGTGGGCCCCTCGCTGTGGTTACGAGGCACCAGCAAACCCTGGGACTCGCTCCTGAATAAAGCCCTTCTGGAAAGCCTGAGGCTGGAGCTGCGTCTCTCCCCATCTTCTTTCCCCCTCTTCTTCGAGAAGATGGGGGAGTTATCTACTTTTGGCCTCTTGTCATTACTGTTGGATGAAGCCTTCGCTCTGCGGTGCTCCCTCCTCCAGCTTCCAACGCTGTTCCTCCTCCATCCGTAGCCATACTCAGCTCTGTCCATCTCCTCCCTTTCACTTTCTGACTCTTTGCCCCAGAGGCGTCCCTCAAAGCCCCTCCAGAGTTTGTTGGAGGTCTTTCTTGGTGTCTGAGCCGCTGTTCGCTCCTTTTGCTCCTCCTCACCCCAAACAGAGCTGTAGTCCTCTTTCTTGGCATAGCTGCTTACTGTGGCTGCCCTGATTAACTTGTGGGAGGTATGCTTTCCTTTGTAAAGCCCTTCCCCCTCTGCCCTCTTCCACCCGCCACTACCTCCACTTCCTCCCCCACTCTGTCGAAGTGATCCTCCTCTTGGTTGGATTCCGCCCTGCTCCAAAGGAGAGGTCCTGGTATTGGTGCGGGGCAGGGAGCACTGAAAGGGTGTATCCCGACGGAAAACTGAGAGAGGGGTGGCACCCAGTGGGGATGGCTGGAGAGGCCGGGGCGGGGAGCGACCCCTGGGAGTGGGGCGGGAGGCAGGGGAGGAGGCTGTGGAAGAGGGAAGGTCGGATGGGGAAGGGATTTGCTGGTAGTGGCAGTGGGAAGAGTAGTGGGGAGAGGGAATATGGACAGACTGGTAAGGGTGTATGGGGCTGCTAGAGTGTGAGAGAGGAGGGGTGAGACTTGACTGAGACTGAGGAGAATGGGTGACACTGAGGGAGAGCTGTATTGGTCTCTGGGGATTCAGGTCGGTTAGTCTAGTATAGTCATGTGACTGATCTGTTTGGGTAGTCAGGTGAGTTTTACTGTGACCCCTCACCTCACCTGCAGAATCTGTTTGGAAGCAGTCAATATCCAGCTCCACACCTTGTTCCATCAGTCCGACCACAACAGCCCTGGACAAGCCAGAGAGGCGGGATATCTCTCCCACCATGGGGGAGTCTTCACTTAACTTGGGACTGGAACTGGACTCTTGGATCAGGCTGCTACGCTGAGACCCAGGAGCTGATCCAGCATTTGTACCAAACACTGATGGTCCAGCCTCAGGTTGAGCACCACTGCTCCAGTCTAATGAGCGACAGAAAGCTGATGACCCAAAACCAGTGCTTGGTCCAGACGCCGAAGTGACTTCCAGGGAACTGCGGTGGCTCAGGCTGGTCGGACAAGTTGAAATGCGAGGGCGAGCTCTAAGCGCTGGGGTGGGTGTAGCGGAGGAGAGTGATGAAGCAGAGGCAGTAGGAGCTGTAGTAAAGTCACTCCTCAAAGCTCCACAACTGCCATTTTTGGGATTGTCCATGAGTCCCCGGCTAGAATTTAAACCTGGGGCCAGGTTCAAGTTAAGGTTGAGATGCAGATTTATGTTCAAGTCCTCTCCAGTTGCTGAAGGAAGGTTACCCAGGTTGATTGAGTTCCTAGTGGCCTTTTTCCCAGTAGTGCTGAGGCTGACTCTGGCTGAATTTCCCAGTAGTGACTTACAGGGAGTGATGCTGCCCCCTGGCATAGTGGAGGGTGTACTGCGGCTCTCAAAGGCAGAAAGAGACTGGGTGGAACCATGAGTTTTACCAGGGGTGCAAAGGCTTCTGTGCACAACTGTACCAGGGGTGACACCTGAAGTGAGATCAGAGGTGGAAGAGGTTACCCGACTGTGGTACTGATGAGCCAGGCGAGAGATGTACTGCTCCAGTTGGGTGAAGGAGGCCAGGGTGAGGGGCTGCTGAGGCTGGAGAGGCAGAGCTGGGTCAGTGTTGGACTCTAGTTGTTCATCATGTTGTGGTCCTTCAGGACTCTGAGATGCTGATTGCTCCTGGTTCTGGGAGGTGAAGAGGGGGCTCTGGAGGGCAACGGCATGAAGCGGGCTGGGGTAGGGGTAAACCTCTTTGGTCCGACGGGACACCAGGTCAGTACAGTAGCGAGAGTCCAGCTGGGGTTTTGGATGGAAGGAGGAGGTTGAAAAAGAGGAGGTTGGGTCAAAAAGTGGGAGGAGGGAAACAATCAGGGAGTCACCGAGTCCTGAGCAGAGGTCAGACAGAAAGTTCAGACCAGCTCCTTCAAGGTCACTTGGTACTGTAAGAGACGAGAGGAATTTTAGACGTAACATTTTTTTTTATTTTAGATTTTCATTCCCTAAATATTTACATATCCAACTCTTCCCAGACATAACACTTCCACTGATGTTTACACCCGAAATTTGCTTTGAACTGTCAGTTCAGTTGCCCTTTCTGAACTAGCTTCAGCCGTCTACTGTAAATTTGTATTTACTTGGAAGGATTCACAAGACATGGCTCCGTCATCTGCACCAGCTCACCTGCAACTGGGGTCCCTTCTGTTGGTTCAGCATCATCCTGGCTATTTTGCAGTACAGGCTGGTCCTGCTGGTGGTGGTGGTGCTGCTGGTGTTGCTGGTGGTGGTGGTGCTGCTGCTGCTGCTGCTGCTGCTGCAATGCACCTTCTGACCACAGGGTGTCAGTGTTGTCGGTAGACAGAGTAACCTGCTCCCACAGCTTCTGAGGTCTGGCCGGTGGCGCTGGTCCTCCCTGAGCAGCATCACTGGACACAGAGTAGCAAGAGTCTGACAGAGAGCTGCCGCTCACTGAATAGAAACCTTAACAAGAGAGAGGAAATAAATTCAGTATTCCATCAATTTTTCCATAGTGCTCATTGTCATATATGTCAAACATTGTCATTGTGATACCGCCTAGAGTCCTAACCTCTCTGGTTGTTCTGTAATATACTGCCGATATTTCATTTGATTTATTATTAATTTCCTTTATTATGTTATTAATCAATCTCTAAATTAGGGATTGTACTTTTCGCTCTGTAATTTTTTGTTTTTCTTTTGTGGTCTGCTCACATGGGCCTCCCTGCTTATGTTAAATTTGATTTTAAGAAATAGTTTCAACTATCATGTCATGGATGTCAATAATTTCGCTACTTCAACCTATAACTTTTACATTTTCTCTTCTATGTACTCATCTCGTAGGTCTTTCCTGAGGTTTTCAGTACCAACAGTGTTTAGTTTGGACATATATAAAGAGAAATGGGTAGTTTGTGAGGTCAGTAAAAACTAGCTAAACAAAGACAAGACATCACCAACAGGAACTCAAACTTCATTAGCATAAATTCCAGGAGAAAGGCGTCATAGTACTGGGTCCACTGTTTGACTAACAAGTAACATGTAGGTAGCTCTAAAAAAATATTTAAATATCAAAATTAGGATTTATAAGAACAACAGGTTAACCTATAAACCTATAATAAAACATAAACCTATAACATTTTTTTAGGTTTTTAGGTTTAAATTGATTTACTTGCCGATTTTTCAGGTAGCCTCTAAGAGAAAGTAAAGAATAGTAAAACAAAAAGAAGGCGTGTATGAGTGCATAGCTGAGAGAGAAATGTCTGAGTTGGGTGTAGAAACACTAGGACCAGAGTTACAAAGGGACTGGATAAGAGTTTGGCAAGAAAGGCTGACAGCAAAAAAGAGTCAGTGCCAAGTCACAAAGAGTGCAAGTAAACAAAAGTAAAAAGAGTATGGTTAATGTTTAATGAGACTTCTCTTACACAAGGTGAGCTCCAGTTTTAACAGAAGGTGACAAACTGTTGGTCATCATACAGGTCAGTGCTGTTATCACACACTGTCCATCATTTTGACCACTGAACAAACATTTTTACCTGAACTAGGTCTGGAGTCACTGTCCAGGTGGACCATACCACTGGGGTCTGGTGTTGGGGGAGAGAGCAGGTCAGAGGGAGCGTCCCAGGACAGAGTAGACCAGCGGGAGTTACTTCCCCTTGCAGATGAGGAGTGGACCGTCCCATCCCCTGAATTACTGCAACAGTCCTCTGGGCTGATCTGACATGGCAATACCATTACATCTGAAGGAGAGGGAGCCTGAAAGAAATGTAATAAGTTATAGGAGGGCAACACTGACAAAATCAAATACTACAGTATCTCTGACCAAAATATCAAAATACTGTGACTATGACAATATGTGCAATATACAGTACGACTTTTTAAAAATAATTATTTGTCTTACAAAAAAAAGAAGATAGGAATCAAATATGTTCAGAAAATAATTGTATTACAATCAAATAAAATTTAAAATATAAGTGGCAAAATTACCTAGATGATATTGTGTAATTTACTATGGGTATTATCACCCAGGGTATTATCACCCAGTGACAGGAATTACTTGCTGTGACACACATTACAGGGCTTCTTTGCTAAAGTGAAATTTCACCAGTGTTGAAGATGTTCACTTTAGTGGGCATATTTCTGTATGAATGATCACATACTGAAAGTGGCTTCTCTTATAACAATGATTTTCACCTCTCACAAGGTGATTTAAAAAAAAAAAAAAAATTTATATATATATATATAATATATATATATATATATATATATAATATGCAAAATAATATATAAAAATGTGAAAGCTCAGTTTTGACCTTAGAAACAGCAACACAGTCAAACTGTCCAGGCAGATTGTGTGATACAACTGAAAGCTCCAGAGTGGCTTCTAAATTAACTTTGTGGTGAGATTGTTTTGTTCATCAGATTTACGTCCAGTGCAAGAAGCTTTGTCCCACCACTGTGCATTACATCAACAAAACCATTCACACATGTAAAACAATAATTTAACAGTTAATTCTTTAAGTTTTTTATCACAATTTAGTTTGAATCATATACTACTAACAATAATAACATAATATGATCATGTCATTATAATATGATTACAATAGTATTGAATCATCATTAAGTGCTAACAGAGCGTTATCTTTTTGTGTCTCCATCCATACCTGCCAAGTGGTTGTGAGCCTGTTTTCAAGGGGTGCAAGTACAGACACATCACCAGGGCAGCTAGTATGGTAGGTGATTTACTGAATATCTGTTGATGTAGGGTTGGGCAATATGTTTGAAGTCACTATCACAAAGGCCAATGTGTGCAAAATCATGTATAAAATCCAACAAAATATTTCACTAGGAGACCATCTTTGTATAAGCACCTGTTATGAGATTACTGAAATAGCACACTCTAGTCGCATGGTAACAAACTAAATATCTCCATCCACTGAGGAAGGCCATGAGATGTATCTGAAAGTTTAGTATGACTAAGTAGGTGGACAGTGTGTTGAGAATTTTTTTGCAAAACTTTGGTAAAACACAAAATACTTAAAAGTACTCTTAATTAAGAAAAGGTCTCTATACAACAACGTAAAAATACTCCATTACAAGTAAAAGTCCTTTATTCAAAATACTTCTTAAGTAAAAGTATTTAAGTATTATGAAGTATTCAATGTACTTAAAGTCTCAAAAGTATAGCTAACTTCCTGTTCTGAAGATGATGACATAATCTTTTTTTTTTTTAATGTAAAATCTCTCTGAAAAGTAACTTGTAACTAAAGCTGTCAAAAAAAGTAGTGGGATATTTCCATCTGAAATGTAGTGGAGCAGAAGCAGAAAGTAGCATTAAATGGAAATACTCAAGTGAAGCACATTGTACTTGAGTAAATGTACGCACTAACTCTCCACCACTGACAACGAGGCCACAACTTTAAACACATAACTCCTTGGAACTGCAGAGGCACATTTAGACCTGTGTGACAGGACATGTAGTGTTGTGTGTCCATGATATCATTTACCAGACACGCAACATGACATCACACCGCGCTTACCGGAACAGTCAGGAATGAGGCCCCACACACAATAACAAGAATAGCAATCGCCCCGTCAGGTAAGAAAAGTGCCTCAATTTCCCAAATTAGTAAAGGCTTGGTGGAGAAACCCCCCTCCTCCAATTATCCTCCAAATCCCTTAACCCACCCCTCCAGGACAGCAGCCAAGAGCCCCTGCATTAGAGCGATCGAGCCCAGACAACAGAAACACTGTGAGTGGCAGCGATCAATCCTCTTGTTACTGAGGAAACAATACAGGTAGTGAGTCACTGCTGGGGAGACAGGAGCAGAGGGGGATTCAGAAGATAATGGGGGAAGACAGATGACGTAACAAAGAGCAGCCGGAGCGACAGAAGGGAAGGGGGGGGGCTGGACTAAGGAGGAAAGAGGGGAGGAAGGAAAAGAAGTGGGAGAAAGACTTTCAGACTTTGACCTGTCTTAGGCTTATCTCAGCTCTGACAGATTAGGGAGTTGACTCACTCCTGTCCCCCGATTCTTTTTCTTTTTCTCTCTCTTCATTTTGTTTTTTCGATGAATCTAAAGTGAGACGTGGCTGAGTGGGTGACCAAAACGAGCGAGAGGGACAAAAAAAGAGACAGAGACTGAGAAATAAGAGTGTGAGTCACTTATTGAGTGAAGGCGGTGAAGGCATGGAGGGAGGGAGGGAGGGTGGGTGGGGAGGGGTGAGCGGTTGCCGGGTGAGAGAGAAGGGCATCTTGAAGGACCCCCACCTCCCCCACACTCCCCATGACAAATACCCCCCCCCGCTTCTGTAATATCCTTCGAGCCAGCCGCCCCCTACTCACCATAGCTACAGCTGCTCGCTCTAACTCTCGCTCGCTTCTCCTCCCACACAGAACCACAACAGCACAACAGGCCTGGCGAAATATTTAACTCATCCTCAGCCTGAACGCACATAAATCCAGTCTCGTTGTGACTGTCGCTCGCATGTATGTTCTCTCGTCTGTTCTGCTGCTAAATCCTACTTTTTGCATTCTCTTCCAACTGCCATAAAAGCTCATGTTTATCATTCTGCACTTGTGCGGGCCTCAACTTAGGTTTTTCCCCTTCCCCTTTTTAATAATGATCATTTCAAGATACAAATTAACACTGTAAAAAGTCCTTTGAATGTGTAAATATCTGAAGAAATATCCCTTGCTGTTCTTTTCTTACACAAACCCCCACTTCTCTGTATTATCCTTCAACAGCATAATGCATTGCAGGATATAATGTTACACAGAGACCGGTGCATGATCAAATCATCGGCGGATGACAGACAAGTGGGTGGGGGTCTGCTCAGAGCTCTGTAATATGATATCCCTTCATGTGAGGGCGCAGCACAGCAGCTCTTTAATAACATGTAGAAAATGCATGGGTCGATTGCAACAGTGATCATTGCCACCCAAGCAACACACCTCCTCTTATTAGGGGCATAATATCAATACAGCGAGACAAAGGGCAGCGGTTGTCATGCATGTTGAGGCTGAATAATTTGGTCAAACAGTGTAGGAAGGAAGTACTTCCTCGTCCTACACAGCACAATATTTAATGTTCCAGCCATTATTAATGTGTTATGGAAATTTTAAGACAGGCCACGTTGTGCATCTTCAGCTTCACCACTGAGTGAAGCGATGCGCTCCAGCTTTGCTGAAACATTCACGTGGATCTTTCAAGTTGCATCAATGTTGCAGACTTTTTTTTGTTGTTTTTTTGGTGAGTTCAGAAGGATCCTGAGGCTAGAACCAGAGACAAAAGCTGTCTCACTCCACAAGTCAGGATAATGGCTCTCCATGTAAGATGATGCTTTCCAATACTAAACCTAATTTCAAGACAGGCTGCCTTCAGTAAGAGCGCACACAGCGCTGCAGATGGAGCAGAGACACACACCGTAAAGATGTTCAGTTTACTATTCTGTTAAGACCAGGCAAGTTTATGTCTATCTATTAATCAACTAATTGTTGTAGCTCTACTGTCGTTATTGGAAGCTCTTCTACTTGTCGCACTCCTGTGGGTTTCCATCGCATAGGAGAATGTTATTTTTGAACACTAAGTGGCAACAATGACAATTTTCAGTAACTTGGCCTTGACACCCATTCTGAAGGCAAGAAGAGTTGCTAAAAGTTGTGAACGCTGAAAGTTTTCTTCTACTTTTTCAATTTATGCAGAATACTTTATTTCAGAATCAAAGCTTGATCTATTTATAAAAACAGACTCCATGCACAAAACAGAATTAGTTATGGTATGAAAACGTATCTATGCAAATTAAATGCGTTTCCTTTCCACAAACAGTATTGAAGAAGCATCGTTTTTCAATAGGTGTTGCTACTTTTTTCAAAAACCTGCATGCTTCACAAACGCTTTGGACTCATCACATGCCACAAAAGATGAAAGGAGTCATTTTAAATTGCATTTTCCCCTCACAGATGACACCATACAACCATAATCCCAACCTGCTAAATATGGATTTACACAGTGATAAGTTCTGCCCTCTCTCTCTGCTATTAAAGAGAGAAAAGGTGAATCATATTTCAAGAGTTTTAATTCCAAAAAAAAAAAAAGAAAAAAAGCTGGTGTTAAAGTAGAGCGCATTATGTTATGAGTCACCTAATCCTCAGCTTACAAACTAGTTATATTTTTGAAAGCGGAACAAGCTGTGATTTTAAAGCAGCAAGTAATGAATTTCAGGTAAAACAAATACAATGCGTTTAAGGAAGAAACCTTTACTTTTCCACTAAACCTTTCCACCTTTATGGTAGTAAACAAAGCAGCAGGTATCCCTCTACTTTCTCTTCCTTGTGCTCTGTTCAGCTGCTGCACTGTTTAAACTAGATGGGGTCACTTTTCCAAATAACAAGAACAACAATTTGTCTCCATTTATGCAAATGTTGGAGTGTGTGTTGGCGGAGGCTGACACTGGGCAGAGGGCAGGACGCCAGCCTGCTCTGCTACACTGGCAGCTCCCTTCAGAGGTGAGAATGAGCAATGCTGCTCGGCCTCTCCACAGGATATCTCGGCACCACGGGGGGAACTACAGAGGAGATGTTGGTAGGTGGGCGGTGGGGAAGGCAGCACATTATGAGCCGCACTTCCATGCAGATGCCCTCGCTCAGATAGGACTGTAAATTTCTGTCCCTGCACTGATAATAATAATAAGATTTTATTATTTGAAGTTCTTTTCCTCTCTACAAGGGATATGATTTGATATTATTTTGTCAAATAAGTTTACCGTTCCGCAAAGGTGATCTCAGCAGTGGCCTGGTTTAAACAGAACATGTATTAATGTGCTGGAGGCTGCTGACTCATACCACTCATTGGTACCAAGCACACATATTGACTGTGTAATAACACACTGTGCAAAGTGATAAAGTATCTCTTACTTTCTGTGGATGACAATAAAATGTTATTAATGCAGCCAACAATGACCCATTTACTGTAATACCTGAGGTGAAAAACTGACATCACCAGGAGATCCTGAACACGTGTCACTGGTTTGTCAAATCTGGGATTGATCCAGAGATAATCCATGAGAGACTGATTCAGTAGAAATTAACACGCACGTCACTGCACTCGACAATACATGCAATGCAGTGAATCTGCTAAGTATTAGTACTAGTATTAGTACTTTTTTTGATGTTTTTGGTCTTACAGTGACTTTACTGCTGAAAATATACAGGATCATTTCATTCAAGGTGATGTCTTCTTCAACCTATACTCCAAAACCAAAATATATATCAGTTTACCGTCACACAAGACAAAGCAAAGCAGAAAATCCTCACTTTTGAGAAGTTGTAGCTAGGTAGCTGGTAGTTTTGCTTTAAGAATTTCTTAAATTATTAAGCAATTAGCAAAATAGTTGGTGAAAAATTCACTCACTACAACACAGATCTGTCATTTAACTGGTTTGTCAAATCTGTGAATGATCCTGAGACAATCCATGATAGACTGATTTTGTAGAAAACGACACACACACACGGCTTGGTCTCAGAGATGAATTTCACCGATGAAAAAAGGTAAAAAATTGTTGTGTTGTGGAAAGGTGCTGTTATCTTCTTTTAAGTTGGTGCCACATGTAAAGAGGCTGTGGTATTCCCTCAGGTTTCAACGAATAATAAAATGTCAGAAAATTGGTAGATAAAGTGTCCATCACTTTATTCTGAAAAGCCCAAGATGACATCTTTGGATGTGTGGTTTTGTTAGACAAAACAAACAATCAAGAACCTAAAGATATTTAGTGTACTAACACACAAGACAAAGAAAGCTGCAAATCTTCATATTTCAGAAGTTGGAACCAGAGAATATTTGGCGTTTTTGTTAGAAACGACTTGAAGAATCAATCAATTCAGCCCTAATATTCCCTATCACTTTCATGGTTCAGTATTTTCTTGCCAGTGCCCATTTTAGTCTTAATTCAATTTCTCCCATTTTTCCCAGTAAGATCCTGCTGGGTTTCTGCTGCTGTGTTCAATAGATTTTCCAGCTTGATGACCTCACAGGTTCAGATTTAGTTCATGCTCAGGAATAATGGACCAGACCAACTACAGCCTCTGTAACCAGGCCTCAGTATGGGACCTGTTCACATCCTGTATTACATGTCAACCCACATTCCCGTCACAAAACGACCTGCGTATCCATTACAAGAAAAAGGTTGGGAAATGGGTTTATTTCTTTTTCTGTGTGGGTGGAAATGATCCCGAGATCACACAACCTAACCCTTTCTGAGTATATGTCTCACACACACACACCCCACTGGAGCATTCAGGATAATAAATAAAGAAAATGCACTTTTTTTGGCTCTGGACAAGATGTCAGACAGTGATGGAGTCTACCTTCATATTGTGATCAGGGTGATTTGAATGCAAACAGGGTGCCAAAGTGACCTTTACAGCTGATGAGCTTACCGGCAACAGCCAAACAATGCAGCAGTGTCTGGTTGCTGGCTTGTGTATTAATACCTACACTTGATTTTAGCGCCTGTATCCCACCACATCCTCCTTTATAACCTTGAGGCAGGGAACAGGGCCAGCCAGACAGGAGCTGGTCCTGGTGCCCTGACCTCAATGACATTTGCTCCATGTGACGGACACACTGCTGCTGTGTATAATGATCGGGCTGCATGCTCGGACGGTCTCTGGCACCATCTCAATCAATTGGGTATTCAGCCCTCAGCATAGCCATGCGCCGCCAGGCAGAGATAAAATCTGTCTACTGAGCCGCAGAGGGACTGGCTTGTTGGCAGATCACCATCATCCCCGCATCCATATTTAATAATCTCGTCATGTAGAGATCCGGGCTATGAGCTGACAGACGTACTGACTGACCTGTTGCCTGCGGGATGTCGCAGAGCCATGCTCGGCATCCGAGGCGGCGCTCTCCGGGGTTCCGCTCCCCTCCTCCGCCCGTGGCTCCTCGGCTTTGGCGGCAGCGGAGGCTTGGTCCTCCAGAGCGGCGTCCACCATCTGCAGGTGTTTGCACCTGAGCAGCTCCAGCTCCAGCACCCCGGCCAGCGTCGCTTTGAGGCGCTCGCCGATGCGGACGCGCTCGGTGCCCGACCAGAGTGAGTTCACGCAGCTGCGGCGGCCGGCCATCCTCGTCGAGGTGCCGGCAAGGCGGAACGAGGGCGCAACGCTGACCGCCGCTCAGTTACCGTGCACTGGTTGAGAGGAATGAGTGGCTTAGGGGCCAGCTCCAGGTACAGCAACACAGGTCCGGACGAGCGATAGCAACATAGTAGCCACTTGAATCAACGCAACATTAAGGCAAATATATTCCTCACCATCTGTAACGTGCCATGCAGCCTACAGTTTCAGGCAGCCCTGCTGACTGGCACAAGACTAGAATGAATGAATCCACTGGTAGCCTGGAGGATCATCAGCGAGCCATGCCTCATATTAATCCAGGCTTGATTTCCTACTGACATTGTCCTTTCCCTTTATGTCACTTCTAAGCTTCCCGGTCCGGTGGAGTTACCATGGTGCTGGGCTCCGTACGCAGCGTCCCCAATGAGACAATGCAACAGACAGGCAGAGGGTGATAACGTTACATGTGGGAGCAGGCAGCGGAGAGGAGGAGCCACTGCAGCAGACCTGCACAGAGATTGGTCAGGGAAGTTTTTCGAACGGACGCACGGAAAAATCCCACGACTGTCCAACTTCAGTGAGCATCATGCCAGAGGACAAATACTCCCATTCTTAACCCGTTCCCATAGTCAGTGGAGGAATGTAACCGAGTACAAAGCTTAGAGCCCCTTGCACTTTATTAGAGTAGGCTATTTCCATTTAATGCTGCCTCAAACTTCTGCTTAGACTTCAGAGGAAACTATTGTAACTTACTCTCTCCACTCTCCACTATTCATTTACCAGTTACGTTTACTTTGCAAAATAAAGGCTCCGCTCACCCACAGGTGTTTTCAATCTCTCTGGCTGGCTTTAATTAAATTACCCCGCCCCTTAAAGGTAACGCAAAATCAACTAAAGGCTGAGTGAGATGTCGATCAAACTAATTTCAAAAACCGAACTAATTGGAAGAGGTTCAATCAAGCAACATAAGTGAAAACACCTACTTAAAACATTTATATATCAATTATAGTATCATCAATTTATAACATATGATTAGCTGCTGAGTCAACTACCAAACAGAACAAACAGAATTGAATTCCCTCTACCTCAAGGAGCTACAACATTAAAAAGCTGTTAAATACTTTCATCGATGTAACAAATTATATAAAAATATAACACTGGCAGTTTTCACTGAGTGCTTCTACTTTTGATGACTTCGCTTATCTCATAATATTGTGAATACAAGACTTGTAATACAAAATTTTTATATGTGATATGACATTATTTTTAAGTATATAGATTATATAATACATGGATGTAGACTATAATATCCTTCTTAAAGTAGGCATGGACTCTTGAGGCAATTAATGAGGCTACCATTTATAGTCACAGTGACAGTACACACACATTGCAGGATTTGAGGGTCAATAGCCAACAGTAAATTTTTGCCCTTGAGCACCAGCCTTGCTCAGTAATTTAATAAGACTCAGATTCTTTTTACACTAATGTAAATCTAGTGCATTCTTACCTGGATCCTTTGTTGTTTTTGTGGTTATAAGTTCAATGGCATTGCATTTATCCTGAAAGCCTTATGCTCAAACATGGTGGGAAAATGATTCAAATGGTTCCTCTTGAATATAAAGTTTTAAAAACCAAAGGAGTATACATCCTTCTGTTGGAGAAAAACAAGATAATTACATTTTTATCAGCAAGACTCATTCACGGAGAAGCAGCTAGAGGAAAATGAAACATGACTGATGTTGGAATACTTCTGTGTTCTGTTTCTCAGCCTTGACAGGTACAGTGCACATCGGTGCCAACTTTCAACCAGCAGAGGGTGATCTTCACCTGCAACACAGCTTCTGTCCCCTGCTGTGCCTCTACAGGCTGGAGGGTCCCAAAATACAAACAGACTGTATAGTACCTCGTGAAGGAGCAGAGACTGCAGCCCCTGGAATGAAAAGCGGAATCAGCAGCCTCTCTAAAACAGTCACAACAAAAACTAAATAAAAGTGTTCTCCTCAAGCAGATGGCGTTTACACTGTTCCTATCTGGCTGCAAGTCCCTAATGTACTCAGAAAAAACTGGAAATTTGACATGACAAGTGAGCAAACTCCATCTGCTGATGAAGATGGCGATTATAGGCTGTTTTCACAAGACCATAGTAGGAAAAGCACACGTTTCCAATAACATTAACACTGGCTCTGTTCTATTCAAGTGTCCCAATTCTCACTGGGTGGTGCTCTGTACGGTTCAATGCCACGAAACCTTTTCTTAAATGCAATAAATGTGTGAAAAAGGAGTCAGTAAATAATATAATAGCAGGAAGAAACTGCATAGAAGAAAAACAGAAATATATTCACATCCCATTTGCTACGGTCTGGAGACACAGTACCTGTAAGAAACATGGTGGATATGGTGACGACATGACCATTAGGCCAGCGTGGTTATCAGATAGTGAGGTCAAAGGTCGGAAATTAACAAAAGGTTGAATTCAGTGCTATCAAATCTTATCATAAAGGCGGCACCGGCCATGTTTAAAGGTTCCTCTGGAGTCCCTGTGTGTCTGAATCGTTAATGTCATGTGTTGTTTATTCTCTTCACATGGTGGGCTGCCCTCATTACACTCTTCTCTTCATGTTTGTACCCTTCTGTGTGAATGTGTACGTGACAGCAGCACCAATATCACAAGCAGATGTGAGAATGCTCTGTGAGATAACCAGTACGTGTGAATCTGCTCTGAACCAATGAGGGGGGGCAAGAGCATAAACACACACACACACACACACACACACACACACACACACACACACACACACTAACACACACATACACACACTGATGCATCCTTGCATGCTGCCCACCAAGGAGTGTGTCTTTGTTTGTTGGTGTCACATTTCGACTCCTCCCAGCTCTGCCTCCTATAAAACACCACCGGTCACAGCTTCTCAGTGGGGTTTGCTTACTTCCACCCGAGGGGACGTCACCGTCAGCCCGGGAAAGACCACCACGCCGGTGCTACCAGCCGCACACGCCTCCATCACCGCTGGTCTCTGCAAACCGCCCGAAGCAACAAACAAACCAACATGGCTCCTTTTGAGAAATCCATGGAGATGATGCCCTTCAAGCAGAGGAAATGCCTCGGTGAGTCACATCTTCAGTTGATTCTTTGATTACTCTTTGACTGGTGCACCTACTTGCATTGACAAAGTGGCCTTACAGTGTATTGATGCTGGTTTTAAAAGTGTAAAATGTGTATAAATATTTCCCTTTAGAAACAAGAAAAGATGAAGTGTGCAGTATTCGGTCTAAATTTCCCAACAAATTGCCTGTGAGTTTGTTTAAATTCTGTTATTTTACAAATGTAATGTCTGATGCTTTTTCCTTTTTGCTGGGTATCATTGCACCGTCAGCTGATCACACATGTGTTTTTGTGTCCAGGTGATTGTTGAACGTTACATCCGTGAAAAGACTCTCCCCCTGTTGGACAAAACAAAGTTCCTGGTTCCCTTCGAGCTCACCTTGGGTCAGTTCCTCTGCCTGCTCAGGTAAATGATCTGTTACTGGGTCAGACTTTTCTATTGGTTATTACTCACTTCTCATTGAGCTTGTGTCTGATGTTTCTAATGCAGTTTCTCCCCCAAACTGTCAGATTTGCCATTGTTCTCTGCTTCCCTTACACACACTTTTCTGTCTTAAAAAATCTCTGTTGTTTTCCATCATTCACCCACCTGTCCCTCTCTCTTCCTCTCAGGAATAAGATCGCCCTGGACTCTACCCAGGCCCTGTTCCTCCTGGTGGCAGAGAAGAGCATGTCCTGCATGTCCTCCAGCATGGGGGAGGTTTATTCCCGCCACAGTGACACTGATGGCTTCCTCTACATCACCTACGCCTCACAGGAGATGTTCGGAGCACCTCAGCCAGCAGCCGAGCCACCCTGCTGAGCCAGAAACAGATAAAATGAACTGAACCCGGACCAATGGTGGTGACGCCACACAACCAAACTGGAAAAAAAAAGGACTAACTGAGACAAGCCGAGACTGTTTCGTCCAGTTTTTTTTAACCCAAAACTGCATCTCAGACTACCTCATGAACCCCTGTAGACTTTTAAACACAGCAAATCACTATGTCCGTCTTGTGATTGCATTGGAACCTCAACTAGCCAAAACCAGACATATGTGGACAAAACTCCCCCTGAGGAAGACGTTTTACACTGATTGATTATTTGATTGGCTCATTTAATGATTTCTGTTAAGAGATATTGGGAGAACAAGTAGAAGTCAACAGAAACTTGTTTGAGTGTTTTTATGTAAAAAAAAAACAAAAAACAATCATGAATGTGCAATGGACTGAGCATTGCAATCATTCTCCGTTACTCCAAAAATCTCAGAGAAAATATTAAAATTGTGATGTTTTTTTTCCCCCTTTTACATGACAAACATTCTCATATTTGTCCTTCAGTAACCTCAGAAGCTTTGAGCTTCAGTGCAGACAAACCAGTTTTCACATAACTGCACTGCCAGTTCAGGGTAAAATCAGTCCAGTGGAACCACCACCACCTCCACCACCCTCTCCTCCACTCTACAAAAGCGGAGTCTTGCTGGTAATCAGACTCCCTCTTAGCACTTATCTCCCCTTCCTCCTCTCTTTTCTCTGATTGCCTCATCATCCTCATCATCCCTTGAAAATGTGAAATTGTGCTCTGGACTCTTGTGGATCATTACAGGGACTTTTGAGGCTGTTGTTGCTGCTCTGATGTGTTCTGTATCCAGCTGTCAGTATTAAAAGATAATGAATGAATTCTTGTCCTTTTTAATTTATTGACTTTGTGTGATGTTTACTTCAATTTTTTTATGGGAGACTTTGTGCTAAAATGTCAACAATATGAGACATTGTGAACTGTGTTTACAGTAGCTTCTGTTGTTCCTTGTTCCCCCTTTCAGTGCTTGAAATCCAGAACCACTAAGAAACACTTCAAACAGCTTCATGTAGAGTTAAAACATCAAAACCAGGCCTTATTTAATAACCTTTCTGGGCTTTTTATTGGAGGACGATCTGCTGAGGTCGTGAGTCTGTTCAATTGAAATCCAGTCAATTCCCTGTGTACTTGTGTTCTCATATGTGTTGTACTCACACATACAGGTGCCTCATTCCTCACCTGCCTCTGAGAAGAGGCACTCCCTCCACAGGACAGTGTTATATAAGCCCGACCCAGTCAACTATCTGCAGGGGTCAGTGTGTCAGAGGGTTGGTGCGGGGGGTTATTTTTAGACATCTAAGGGACAAATGTGACCCAAAACACTGAGATAGGGGGTGAAAGAAAGAGTCAGGGGAGTGATGGGAATACAGAATAAAGAAAACAAAGAAACAGAAGAAGAAAAACAGGGAGAAGCTGCTCTCCATAAACAGTGGAAGGAAAAGGAAGGAAGAGGGGAAAAGAGACACGGGGAATATAGTGACGTCCTAACAGAGGAAGACAGGAAAAAGGAAACTATGTAAAGCAGAGATATACAGTGGAGGAGGGCGACAGCTATCTAAACACACAGTGTACAGAAACACAGGGACATGCAGTCATGCTGCCTCTCACTTCACACCACTGTGGCCATTCCAGCAGCTTTCTGTCAATATATTATCATCAACAGAACAAGAGGAAGCCCGAAGCTTCTACCAGCTGTAAATTATCTGTTGACTGAACAAAAAGTTTTCTGAGGGAGCTTCACTTCAGTGCTTTCTTATTATTGTACAGCGACTTCAGCTCAGTTTCTGTGACAGAAAATGCTTTAATCCTAATTTGGGCCTTGAATCAAAACATTTGTATCAAATCATACAATACATGACGCAATGGTTTTATCAGAGCAACACAACACTGTATATGTTCATCACTGGATTTTAATCATTGTTGCAGTCCGTGGTTATTTCCTCAAGGTTATGTAAATAGTGAAGAAGGGGAGAAAATGCTCACACCTCTTGTGTTGGTGTAGGTCTGTGACATAGATTTGACATTATTATCTAGGGGTTAAATATGATCAATGCACCATGAGTCACAATGTTCACTGAGCAGTAGCCCTGCACTGTAGCTGCAGCAGAGGACAAAGAACACCACCATACATAGTGTTAGAATTGGCCCTAATATGAGTCTATATCCAAGCACAATAACTGTAGTAACTTATCGAGACACAAGAGAGCGCCTCTGGACTTTATCAAACATGAAATGTCCTGCTGCTGTGGAGATAATGAGGTGAGATCAGGCTGACTGATAATGTAGTGAGTCAGTGAGCAGAATACCAATGAGTATCCTGATGAGGGAGAAAAACATGACTCTGTACGGAACATGAAAACGAAACGAAACACTGAGATGTTGAGAGGCAGTCTGGTGCGCTCAGCTGTGATGCCATGGTCACACAAATTCCAAACAACCAGCTGATTGTTCCAAGTCGATGATGATAGATGTGGAAGTGCGGAAATATGTAAACACACTTGACCAGACATGCAGTGGAAGATTTAATATGGGAATATGCTGATGTAATTCTTGGCCTTGCATCAATCGCCTGATTGCTGTTCCCATTAAAAACAAGGCTCACATGGGAAAAACATATTTTCCTTAAATTTACTCTCAAAGGTTGCAGTGCATCTGATTTACATTTCAGTTTCTTATTCCTACATCCTGTTTGAATTATGCAAATAGACCTGAGCAAATTCAAACTTGTCCAGGTTCTAATAATAATGGTGAATAATATGATGAACAATAATAATGCAGGTTTATGAGGTGAAGTTAAAGGAGTTATAAACAGCCAACTTCATCTCTATTCAGATTCAAAAATAAGTCTCACATGTGAGAGATTCCTGTCTTTCTGTTTTTGATTTGTGCTCGTCTCCCTGAACCTGGACTGAATTTTTAGCTTTGTAAATTGTCTCCATGTGACGAGTGTCTGCCGACACCACTGTTTTCAATTTGCACTAAATATATGCAGTCAGAAGCGACTTGTTTCATGGATAAATGGCCTTTTATGTCCTCCTGAGGCATCTGGTTAGTCTTTCTGGCCGACAGGGGGCAGTAGACCACATCACAACTATCAAAATGAGTGCATTTCAAAATAAAAGTCAGTCTATGGATGACCTCTGAGTGACATAGCCCTTGGCCTGAACATCAATAACAAATTAATACAAATAAAAAAAACACAAAACTATGATGCAGTTCAGATTTATTGTGCAAAGATAATTTATTTTAGTTAGGTTTCCCCAGATTTCAATTAGAGGCTTTTTCCCATCAGTCAAACACCTGCTAAAATCTAACCAAAGTTATGTACCATAGAAAGACTCAATAAAAATCCACATAACCACGAGTCGGACGGTACAGTACTCCTTTTTATTTATCTGGCAAAATAATAAAAAGGCAAGCATTTGGAAAGAGTCAAAGTTAACAGTCAGGAAATACAAAAATATAGATAAAACAATTCTAACAGCTGTTTTGATTTATTTCCTCTTTCTCTCTCCAAATGGAAAAAAACTATATTTCTTTGGATCAACATATAATAATATGGACCGTATGCTTATAAGACATCTTTTACACAGGATGCACAAATCCATGTTCAGCCCCATCATGCAACCTCCAGCTACGCATCAGATCATGTAATCCATCCAGTAATGTCCTTTCATCAGGTGGTAAATCAACCCCCCCTCACATTTATTTCTAATAGATACCTGAACATTATTCCCTAATGCACAAAGATGGACCTACCCTCCCTCCCACTTCCCCCCCCAGAATCCCTCCAGTCTCTCTCTGGTGGAAAAGATCACAGTAACACCTCCTCACGGTGCGTCAGGAAGCCTGGAGATTCACAGCTTGATGGAGGATGATGCTGTTCATGCTTTTCGTTGGACTTTTTTGTCTGGAGAGTCCTAAACATGATTCAAAGCGCTGACATCTCTAGGCTGCTACCCTCTCCTCTAATCCTGCTGGACTATCCCACGTTTGGACGGGGGCACCAGGTGATCAGGCAGCGTGGGCGGCAGCTCGTGGCCCTCCAGTTTCACCTTGATGAGGTGGTTGGCGAGGGCAAACTCTTCGTCATCGAGGAGGCCGTCTTTATCCACGTCAGCCAGCTTCCAGATCTTTCCCAGCACCGTGTTGGGCAGCTTGGACTTCAGCATCTCCTTCTTGGCTGCAGCACCAGACACTTTGCCGTTGATGGGAGAGAGAGTGTAGAAGATCTCATCGTATGTAGGCTTGTCGCGACCCACCACCCACTCCAGCTCATCAATGCCTTCGCTGGCACCCTCTCCATAGCCATGACCAAAGGGACCACTCATGGTTCCCTCAAAGGCTCCACCCTTCACGGTCTGGCTAGGCATGGCTGCCTCTTCCTGGCGAACCATGGCCATGAGACGGGCGATATCGTTGGCTAGCATGTCCTCCACCGCCTCCAGCAGTTTGGGCTTCAGCACGGCGAATTTGGAGAAGTCTTGGCCATTCAGCAGCTCCTGAAGGGATAGGGGGGGGGGTTTGAGAGAAAACAGGAATTGGTGATAGAAATAGATCAGTCTTCAGTAGCTACCAACAGGAGTAGCGTACAAGAAGCAGGATTTCCTGACAAACCAGGAAAAATAAATCTCATCCCCGTCCTGGCCCATCCAGGAGGGCAAGGACAGGAAAGAAGGGCAAAGATGTGAAGAGAGTAAAGGTTGGAAGGTCATTCTACTCTGAACCAAACACTTTATACAACATGACAAAAATAGAGTCGAAGTTGTTACTTCATCAGATCTGTATCTCTGGATAGTACGTCTGGATTTATCCTTATCTCACCTGCATCTTGGCCAGGTTGGGAAAGTCTCCAGGTGAGATTTGGTGCTCCTTCTCGATCTTATGGTAAATCTCTCCCAGGTTGGCTATCAGCTCCTTCTTCTTGGAGTCCTTTCCAAACACACTGGGCATCTCCTTTTTCAGAGAGCTGATAATGTAGGCCTGCACCTGGTCACCATAGGAAAACAGACATAATTTATTTTATCTGTAACTAGTTAATTGAACTTTTTGTGGAAAATTCTTACCAGATTATTATTATTCAACGCGGAGTACTTTCATATATGTCTTAAAACATTTCTGGAGGGGATTCTTAAAATTAGGGATTTACTCAGTATAAATACAGACCGGTAGCAACAACAAATAATCTTTCTTCAATTCTTGTAAGTGTTACAAGGTTACTGGTGTGTCAGATTGCTGTACGCTTCAGACACACTTTTGTTCTCACTTCTGCCTGTGGCTGGTTCAGAAACTAAACACTACCCATGTTGAATATGACAGGACTTTTTTTGCGTAATCCTCCTTGTGGGGCTGGAGGACAGGTGGTAGGAGTGAGAACAAACAGTTTTTTTAATCAGGGGGTTTTTAAGCGATGCAAGCAGCATGGTTCCTGGTATGGCAATGACCGTCAGTACACCACCTTGGCCTTCAACAGCTATCAGATGGATTGCTATGACATTTTGTACAGACATTCATGAGCCCCCCTCAGGCTGAATTATTTCATTTTTGTCTCTTGACATTTCACCTAGTGCCATCATTAGGTCAAAAAGTTAATTTTTCAGTTACTTTAAAAAACTAATGTCATTCCCATCAGCCTCAGCTGTACTTTGTGTTTAATGCTAATAAGAAAATGTTAGTATGCTAAACATCTTAAAATGCCAAACATGTCAAACATTACATCTGCTAACTGTCAGCATGTTAACATTGTCACTGTGAGTATGTTAGCATGCTGATGTTAGCCATTAGCTCAAAGCATCACTGTACTTCACAGAGCTGCTAGACTGACCTTGGCGAGGCGTGCGCGTTTGATGAGGTCATTGAGTTTGCGTAGTGCTGCATTACGTGGCAACGACTGTATGTCCAAGAACAGATCCTGCTCCTCTGCCTCAAACAACTTCCTGTTGTCTGGGACCAGCAGAGGCTGCGCCCAGAACGACCCGATGTACACACGCACAACCTGGAATAAAGTTTGCACAAGTTAATCTCCATTAATCTTCATTGTCCCTCTGGTTACACTTTACTGCTCACACCCACATCAGAGCAAATTCTTGCACAGGTCAAATACATGACACTGTAATCTGGCTAAAATGTTTAGATAAGCACTAAATATGCCCAAAAAAGCACAAACAGGATGTGCAGACAACATGATACAGGACTGTGATGTTGAAAGGGAAGTGTATTGTGTTTTATATCATATAGAGAGGCTTCATGGTACAATGCACCCTCAAAGTCAATTAATAATTGTCTACATGATCCAAAGGTTTCTCTGGGATCGGTTTATGAATATGGCTCTGGATCAAACATTAACTAAACAGTCAGGGAAAAATCATAAGACAAGTTGGGTCACATGATATCATGCAGGACATAGGATCTGTGATAGAAGATATTAAAATTGCCTTTCACTTTCATTACATTCACACATTCAAGAGTTTTTCTCTTATGACTTTTGTTACAACAACAGGCTGAAAACACTGGCTGGAATGACGATTCGATTACTCTCGTCCTTGAAGAAAAAAAAAGGTCATCTGACCTCTGTCCAGACCTGCCTAAGATGGCCACATTTTCCCTCAAAACATTAACAGACTGTGACCGTTCTGAGTATATCTAACAACCTGCTATTACCAGCTTAAGAAGGGAAGTTCTGGCAGCCAGTGTGGGAAATAAACACATGCTCGCATTTATTTAAATAGACAATGGATAACACAAAAGCACAAGTGTGAAAAAGAAATGATTTTTACCTCAGGTGTGTTGATGATTTTGCCCAGAGACCACATCAGTGCTCCATAAACCCTCATCAGCTGCTGAGTGCTGATCTGGTCCGCCTTGTTCAGCACCACACGCATTTTGTCCTCATGGTTCTTGAGAGCGCGGATCACCTCAGAGAATTCGTCAGAGATGTCCAGTTTGTGGGCGTCGAACAGGAGGATGATGCGGTCCACGCGCTCTGCAAACCACTCGAGCACTGCAGCAAAGTCGTAACCTGGAGAGAGACAAGTGGAGGAGACCGGCTGTTAAAAGTTGGGATCTGTACATGTGTTGTTGTTCCTTCTAATAACTTCACATAATGCCTGGTTATTGCCTTTTCTTACAGTTGATTTGAGGATTTTCCCCAGGCTGAATTGACTGAGACACGGTCAGAATTACATGAGGCTTGAATGTACTTAGGCTGGAAACATCATCACATCTGACATTAGTGACAATCCTAAACACTGAGGTAACAGCAATGCAAAGCTCCTTCTTGTATCTATTTACTTCACAAAAATATCTATATTCAGATTTATACTGGATGGGGACAGGGCTTATGCAGAAATGTGTAAGAGATACTCTGCACTGCTTAATTTTACTGTATTCTACTGCTATTTATAATCCTCATACATATGGTATGTATATGTTTAAGTTTAGCCGCCACATCGTAGAGTGACCGGGCCTTTTATTTACTTCAGCAGCCTTTATTTCTAATTTCCCCTGTTTTCCAGTGAATGCTAACTCAAAACATCCTCCGTTAACTTGTTGTCTTGATGCTGCTTAACATCAATCAGAAGTAGGGCAAAGAAAAAAAACTATTAGAAATAACTGTAGTGTGAAAACACTATTTCTAGAAACTGAGAGCAGCGGAGTGGTGATTATAACACGACTCTGTTGCACTGATGGAATTAGTGCTATGGACGTGTGCATTATACTATATTCACCATGTGAGCTGTTGCAGTAGGCTACAGGTAATTTCACTCCCTCAATGTTTTGTTGTTTGTTTGTTTTTGTTACCTTTATTAGCTGCTCATACCTCCAAAATAACTAAAACAACCAAGTACATACATTAAGCCAAAATTTAAATATGATTTGTATTTTAGTTCAATATTGAAAAAACAAAAAGGGTTGTGCATTATTTTAATGTAAAGTTCGACTTTACAAAGTGTCTATGATAAAAAATGAGAAAACCTTTGACAAAATAACTGAAAATACTAGCTCATTAGGACATGTTACACATTTCTTAAACGAGGATGGACATGCAGTGGAAGTGGGTCCAAGTAAAGAAACAGTGTCATGCAAAAAAAATTAGAAAGCTATTGACAAAAATCTGGAAAGCTCATGTCAATATGAAAGGATCTCTCACATTTTCCACTGAATGCTGTGCTTACAAATAGTCTGTGTGGAGAAATTCAGAGGCCAACTGGACAAAGATCTCAATGGCTCCAATCGGTCAATAAATGCATGTTGGACAAGGTTTAATTGTGGCTTGTATGTTCATATTCCAAGTCATGTTGATCCAATAATGTTTAGATAAGGGTTTTGAAGAGGCAGGGCTTTCAGCCTTGGTTACCGATTAACTAGCTTTACTGAGACAGCAGGAGAGACGCATTTGGAGGTAAAGATCAGTTGAACCAGAGTCCCTTTGGACAGTCTGACTCATAAATCTACAACATGTATTAGCCTCAAAAATGAAATGACCTTTATCATGGACAGTGATGTGCGTTATAAACAACAAGCTTGCCAGTCATGAAAGACAAAAAGGGAAGCAAGAGAACAAACATTTGAGACAGAGGGCAAATACAAGTGTTAAGTAAAATACTATGCTATGCAGTGTCAGTAATGACGATAACACCAAAAAGTGATGAGCCTGACATGGGTTAACCTATAAACAGATTTCTATCCCTGCCTGAGTATCGAAACGTAATGTACTACTCACTTCCTTTGGGTATTTGAGACACAAGGGGGCTAACTCGAATTACATTAAACAGGACTTTTTCCTGGACTTTCCTTTGCTTCGAGGAGCTGTGCAGGAAGTGAGGAAGAGAGAATTATGTTTTTGATTAGAGTCTGTGTGTCATCTGATCAGAGAAGAATGCAGTTGCTCTAAAAGTTCATCTCGGCTGCCGCACAATCAACGCCAGATCTGCTGCACATGCATTCCAACATGGCTGTCTTTTGTCTGTGTCTGAACACGTGAATACAAAACAGAGACTGAGAGGTACGATTAATATACACAGAGAGAGACAAATTGAGACAGAGATATAGATAGATGGGAGAGGGAGACAGAGAGAGGCGTAGAAAAGAAAGGAGAGGAAGAGAAAGAGAAAGAGAAAGACGGGGTGAGTAAAAGTGAAAGTAAGGGAAAAACAGAAATGTAATAAGAGATGGACATAGGGGATGGACAAAGAAAAACACTAGGCAAAAAGGAGTGTGTGACTGTGCTCATGACATGTAAGTGTAGAGGGATAAAAGGGGAATATTTTAAGTCTGAAATCCCCGTGGGACCCAGCCGAGGACATCTGCTCATTCTCTCTTAAGTCTGTTTTTAACACACGTGTCAGGGAATCAGGCAGAAAGACAGCTGCTCAAGCCTAGACTTAGACTCATAACACATAGCATCAACAACTGCTATGTCTCTAACATATGCATAGACATGCTATGATACACCCAGGCACTCATGACAAATTTGGACAGGCCTAAAAATGATGTGCCAAGTAAAGACCCTCTTGCAATAGGATCACACCAGCTGTGACGGCCATCAGTACGTTCAAATTCTGACCCATGAGTACTCAGTAGTTATTACTACATTATAACATGAGTGCTCAGAACTCATGGGTCGGACCACACCTGATACCACACACATATATATATATATATATATATATGTTTGGCTATGATATTTGACAAGTCACACACGACTTTTGTAAGCAGATTACATCACTGAGGGAAAACCTGAAATAATAGTGTAACTTCCTGTAGACTGGTACAAGCCTAACATCTGCCTACTACTAGTACTGAGACAAACACATGCCCGTCACACCTCAGCTGCACAATCCAATCAGTCCTGTTTATATATGACACAGTCAGTACAGTACGTCTGTGGAGTACTGTATTGTATCCGTATTTATACAGAAACAGAGCAGAGGATAACGTGTGAGTGAGTGTGTGTGTAAGCTTGAAAAAAAAGGAATAAACGTGTGTGTGTTTGAGGGTAAGAATGTATAAGTATGTATGTACGGAAACAAACTGTCTGAGGAATGAGGCATCAGATTTCATCTGCTCCTCAGACGGGGTCACCTCGAGATGTGCCAGTCTTTTCATTCATACTGTACACATGCATGCACACACACATACATACACACACATACACACCTACTTCCTTTCGTTAGGGTTACACCTCTGTGTTTACAGTCACTTGTTTGGCCTTTTCAATCTCTCCGACAACCATCATGCTTTTTTCATGTTTCTCATGCTTCTTATTAGGACTGACACTATCAATTAATTTCATTTCAGCTCTCTGTGCAACACAGGCAGTGGTGGTGGTGAGAGGGGGGGGGTCTTGGGAAACTCTATGCTATGTTTGCCATTTTACTCCATTTCCTTTCCCCTGAGTACACAAAAACTCCACTGTTTGTAAGTGTGCTTCCTCTTTAAGGGGCTGAAATCAGGTAGAAAAGCAGAAGCTGTCTTGAGATGTACTGTTATTTCTGCTTGCTTTCTGTAGGATCATCAAAAGTAAAAAGGAAAACTGTGCATGTGGCAATTCCGAAGTGACCCTGTAGGTCAACAGCGTTGTTGGACCACATGGGGAAATGGATAAAAATATGAATTGATTTATTTCCACAGAGAACAGGGAAATGACTCAGATATAAAGTGATAAATGACACAGCACAGGACAAACAGAGAGGGTGCACAGAATGACAGAAAACAGCTATACAGAGGAAGTGTTTATTTATTTACTGGTGTTAATTCAGCCCTTTTTAAAATAAACCTGGCTACAGTACGATCTGAAAACTAAAAGAAAAACAAAAAAGAGGGAAGGATATGAATGACGATGGTGCCTTAGAAAACCACAGGTACAGAGACAGGAAATGAACTTCAAAGTGTCCTGTGTCCCCTCCTTACTTCTGTCAAGCTGTGAAGGCCTCTATCAGATTGACATGACCTGGTTGGTTGGGCCTGAGGGCCTTAAATATGGGTTTGACAGCACTATGAGAGACTAGGGTGGACTTTGCAGAGCACATACCAAAAAGAAATACCAGAGAGAGGCTCAGGGAAAGGAAGAGTATGCAGGTTGTTTAAGCATGTTTCCACTTCTATTTAAACTTGTGACTTCCTGTGAGGTTATTTTGCATGTGTGTGTGCAAGGCTCTCTGATTAGAGTATTTCAGGGTTTCTGAGCTGAGAGGGTGTGGCTTTATTTAACAGTAGTAGTGCTAAAGAATAGGTCAGTGAGAGAATGGGTAAAGTGACGGTGTATGTGTGTGAAGCAGACCTCTGCTTATCCTCTGTTTCTCCCCAGACAGGATTCCAGGAGTATCGATGATACTGATGCTCTCCAGGACAGGGTTTGGCATCTGGGCACACATGAACCTGTCAAGAAAACAGAAAGAAAACCGGTTGGTTTAGAGTGTTTATACACAAGCATGGCACTAAACAGACATTATTCTACTGGTTTTCAGTAACAACTTCCTTGCTCTGGGGCACTAATATTAGTACTAATACCCTTACTGGAAAAGCTAAGCAGCTGAAACATGGAACTGAGTGTAAGCACTAAGTGTAAAGTAAATATGGGTCCAGAGTGCAGCTACTATCACATTTTCAGAAATCCTTTCATTTAAAAATTGTTCATGTTGACAGAATAATTTGATTTTTGCAAATAAATTATGAAACAGAATTAAATTTTACTGTCTGCAGTTAGATTTAACTAAAGTTGAAACAATTTGTTATTTAATCAATCAATCAATCAATTAGTCAAACAGCTGACAATTTAACAGGCAACACTTATAATTAACTTATAATTTAATTAATCGTTTAAGTGCATTATCAAGCAACAATGCCAGATATTTCACATTATAGTGAATCTAACTGAAAAAATCTAACTGAGGACATCACCTCGGTCTTAAAGACGTCACCTTGGGAAATTATTATGGACCTTTTTTTCTCTTCTCTGATGTGTTATACACCAAACCATAAATTAAACTAATCGTGAGTTGCAGCGCTAGTCTGCACTTAATTGTTCTTCCTAAGAGATCAGAAGAATACATGATGATATAGTCACATATTTTCCTAACAGTGGGGGCAGTATTAACTGTATGAGGCCTCCATTGATGTAAGAATGTTAGGGAAACACCGGGGCAATACTTAACAATTTATGAATTGTACGCGTGAGTCATTCCCAATGCAACATTATTCACTACACAATAGGCTCTTTTATGCTTGGACACTGGGATTTAAACTTTCAAGTGGCAGTTTCACTTTCCAACTGAAATCATACACACAGACAAACACAGACAGATAAACACATTGTAAAGCACGAGAGAGGATGAGTGCTTTTGAATAAACCCACGGTGTCCCATTCAGAACAAAGAAGGGGATTGTTAAGTGACCCCACAGCTCAGAGTACTACATCTCGCTCTGTTGCCCTTTGAGTCAATCTGAACCGATACTCACAACATGAGCTCAGAGGCACCAGGTCATAAGACCGGGAGAACCGTGCTTTTACATTCCTGCTGCAACCGCACTAAGGCCAGACACACCACAGACCCTAACAGAGGTCTCACACCACACGCAGAGGGGGAAAATGGAAAAATCTGAGGACAATGAACAAGTAAAAAAAAAATGAAAGCAGTGCCTCTTGCATGGAGATCCTATGTATGGTATTACAATACAATAATAGTGAGTGCCAAAGATAACAAACATGCAGTTTTTTCCCCTCCCTCTCATAGCTGATGGAGTATGATATCCAGTTGGAATCTTGGCTCAGATTTTCCATTTATCTATCCCAACATTTTCCACACAGTAGGAAAAAATGCTCCGATGAACTTGAGCTGGAATTCTTAGAAACAGGGCAGGACCCTACCAGGCACGGGGGCCCGAGAACTTGAAAATATCTGAGTGCTTGGATGTTTGATTATGTCTCGAGAGAGTGAGACACCCATCCTCTCTGAGGCCACAGACCTAGGTTAATTTTCAAAATCAGACCTGTCCAGTCATACTGGAAGTCTGGTTCCAGCTTATAACAGAAGGTCTTCCTCTCCTGCTCCACCTCCTGATCCATGACCTTCCCCCACATCGTAACCTCAGCTTCCCGTAGAGAAGAGGAAACGGGGTGGCTGTCACTAGCACTTGGGATTTGGACAGGGAGGTTACAACGGTGTGTGTGGTGTTTTTCCACGTATGCTTCCTCTAAAATTCAGTTGTTTGTGTGTGTGAAAAAATGATCTATATATTATATATATATGTATATCTACACGTTTCCTCGTGTATTTGTTATGTGCTGTGTAAGGCTGTGCATATGTCAGCCCCTATCTCAGCAAAGTGCAGAGTCAGTGTCCTGGAATAACAGGCCATGAGCAGGACAGGACGGAGCAGGACGGAGCAGGACAGTGTGGGCCGGGGTGGGCCAGTGCGGAACTTAAACTTTGCTGACTCTGGTTTTACTGACTAATGGCATACAGAGAGAGCACAAACACACTGGGGCCCTCTGACTGCAGTGGCATTTTAACTACAAGGGAACAAGAGCTAAAAAATACGCAGGTCTATCAGGAGGTGGAAGAGAAGTATTAAATTACTTTTACAGACACACATGGTACAAAATCACTGCACAAGAGCTGCTTCAGAATACAAATAATGGATAAATTGGCAAGCTAGTTGAGTACACCAGTCTTTACCTTTTTGCTTTGTCCAAGAACAAACTGTAGTTGTGAGAATCCCATGACTGATTTGTGTTTACTCTCTTCATAAATAACTGGTTATACTGAGGATAAGCCCTATCTGAGCCTGGCGGTTAAGGGATAATCTGCAGGTTGAATGACTATAGTTAAAGAACTACAGAGTGGAGCTGCCATCATGGTCTCCACCTCAAATCCATCAATTAACGATCTGACCCGTGATATTCACTATCTACTTTTATGAGTAAAAATACATGTAACCATCCATCAGCTGAAGGCCAATCCAAATACTTTTGGCCTCATGGGTGGAAAATTGGCCCAGTCTGAGCCAAAAACAGCCCAGTTCCAAATGTCTGTCTGGATCTTGTTCTTGACAAAAATGTTATCAATTGTTGGCCCACTCCATGATACATCCCATCAAAACTGAATTCTGCATTAGGCCTACACATACACACAGCTGTTCAAGCAGGTCATGCACCTGTGACTGCCATACACACATATCCTGTTATGTACGATCATGTGAACTTTCCCTAAGCCAATGGATGACCACCCAAGCCTCAATATGCCTCTGAGACAAAGATGCAGAATGAATTCAAAGGGAACCACAAGTCCCATGATACCACAATACTGAGTCTAACAGTTTGATAAATGATGCTGTGATGGACAGTAGTCTTTGTTTATATACAATCTTATCTGGTTTCCCCTCAAGTCTGTAATCAACTCCAGTGCAGTGAATTGTGGCCTATGAAGTGTCACAACCCTGGCCACACACACACACACACACACACACACACACACACACACACACACAGTTAATGCATTACTTCACTTTTCTGGGTCTGACTCTCATGATGTTGTTTGGCAGAAGTTTGACCTAATGCAAGATAAAGCAAACACTTCACATAATTGAGGGAAATGATTTCAATGGATAATGGGAAATAGGCTTCAATGAGGAAGCGTCAATCTGAGTGTTTGTACTAATAAAGAAAAGGGCTACATGACCCACTTGATAATCTGGAGCTAATAACAGATTAAGATCATTATGGTCCACAAGTTAGTCATTTATCTCTTTGTATTATTTGTCCATCTGTTTTCCTGGCTACTCCTGTGCCGGGTGACACCACCCTGGCTACCAGGAAGAGAAGGGTATATACCCATCACATCCACCAGGAAGTGACACCTTCAACAATCGGATGGTAGCTATCTCCTGTCATCACAAATCCACACACGCAATAGACTGGATTAAGATGTTCTAGCTTTCACCAAGCAACTGACACTGACTCATAGCACCTTGCCTGTGCAGTCTCACCTTGTACGTTGACTTGGTAGGAGCTGATTTCATGTACTATGTGAAACACTATGCAGTCTTTCCGCTGTCCTTCATGGCCCCTTTTCTCTCGATTACATTTGCTTTTTTCAGTTTCTCCTCTGTTTTATATACTGCTATTATATCTTTTTTTCAGATGTTTTCCATTGCTGTCTTGCATTAATTGGTGAAAGCTCCACCTGAGTAATACTTCTGAGTCATCTGAGTTTTTGCCAGGGGAACAATTCTACCTCTGACTTTTCAGGGTGAATAACAGACCTGAGTGCCGCCCACTGTGATTCATAAAACCTTGGGAAGTTTCCTCAGAATCTATAGGTCATCAGGAATGTGGCTCAAACTCCAATGTCTTGTCACTATAACCTAACTGTAACCATGGTAAAACACTGGCTGACTCAAATTAACATACTTTAAGAAGATAGACTGTAACTCCAAAACCTTTAACCCTTTGTGATAAGATTTCATAAGACACACTCACCGGTAGTGAAATAAGGGAGTTGGCTCTCAGTTTCTACTGATGTGGTAACATTTATATGACCAGCAGGTACTCAACTTATGGCACCAACATCCGAGGACAGGACAAGGTCAGCTTGCTGCCTAGCAACATCACTTACAAGTATTTGTATGTTCAAGGGGCCATACTGTGACACTGGGACAACACCGTCTGTCACAAGTGGCTCTGCCAGGTGCTTTTAGCATAGGAAGAAGTGCATGAAAAAGGGCAAGGTGCCATGTTAACTGGCAGGATTCGGCGGTTCAAAGTGAAAGGTAAAGGGCTTCTTGTGAATGGCATAAGGTGCTGGGAAAGCACCTTACTGCCCTTTGGTTTTCTATACACAGACTGGCTCTTCCACCTTGCTATTGACACTAAATACCCGCATTCTCTCAGGATGATGAAAGAGGGAAAACTCTCAGGCACACTTGGCTCAGCTGGGAAGATTGTGCAATGGCACAGGGCTACCTTGAAAAAGTGTGCTACATGTAAGGACTTGTAGGCAGGTCATTTAAACCATGGGTGATCTGTTGTTATGACAAGTTTGTTAACACACAGCTGTTGATATGAAGCATGACATTGACATGACATATCCATTCCATTCACATATTAGGCAAATAATTGTAGGGCTCTTACTGTCCAGTTCCTATTATCCTAATGTATTACAATTTTCACATTGCTAAGTGTAAGCTCTTTAATGTGCTCTCTGGACTTGGCACTGGCTTTACCTGTTGAGGAATGCGTTGCCAAAAGCGTTGAGTTTGCGGAAGGGCTTCTTGGGGTCGACAACCAGAGCATTACCCGGTACCACCCCCTCCTGTTCACCGTGCATCACCGCGATGAAAGAGTCTGTGGTCGGCTCGGGGCCAATCCGCATACCGGGGAAGTCCTGCTCCATGAGGTGCCGGATGAAAGTGGTCTTCCCGGTGGAGTACTGACCCACCAGGAGGACCATGGGCTTATTGTCGAAGTCGGCATCTTCGAGCGCAGGGGAGTGGAAGTCGTGGAATCGATACGTGTCCTCCAGTGGGAACAGTTTGGTCCGGTAAAGCCTCCGCAGCCCCTCCGACACGTTCTGAAATAGCTCGGGGTCCTTCTTCAAGTTTTTTCTGAACATGATTACGGATTTTTTTTTTTGCCCTTAATTGACACAGTTGTGTCAGTCTCCCCTTAAATAATTATCTAGCTTAGTGGTGCGGATCACTCACACCGTCAAGTGAGTAGCTGCCTGCTGGAATGAAGCAACGGCTGGGCGAGGTCTTGGAAGTTTTTTGTCCCCACCCTCCTCTTCGTTAGCTAGCCACACACTCAGCCAGTCATTCAGGGAGGACTCCCTCTTCAACTGACGTTGGCTCACCTAAGACAGCAAGCCACACTCCAACATAAATATCTAGCTCTAGGTGGCGAGATATAGCCTAATGCTGCACTTCTGTGACTGCAATACCGTCACAACTCCTCTTAGCTGTTGGCTAACTCTTTTAGCGACCGGCTGTCAGTTAGTGAACCCCACCAAGGAAGGAGAGTGGCACACGGATACCGGAAACACTCAGATATATTTCACAGTAAAAGCCTCAAGGACGCAAGCCACTCCAGACTCCAATATACACTAATATAGTAGTGAATGTTTACGTCCCAACTTTCCACAATTTATCAGTGTCTTTTCTTTATTTGTGATATTTCCTCACATTAAAAGGGACAAAATGATAGACTTATTATAGTGTATCTTCCACAATAATATTGGGTATTTTTCACTGTTGTTGATGTGTATTTTTCACATTTTTCAGTTTTGGAGTTTCTGTTTTGAGCATAAGAAAAATTTATAGCCGCCTCTGATGCCCTCTTTTGATTTGTGGGTATCAACAGAATTACGCAAATGAATTGATCTCTTACTGTAGTAGCCTACTATAAATAATTCATTGCTATTCTCAACCGAAACATTTTACATTTACATTTATTCCTTTGGCAGATGCTTTTATCCAAAGCAAAGTGGGACATCACTTAAGCTTCAGAGCAGTAGGAGACCTTGGCTCAAGTACAAAGTACAACAGCCTCTCACTGATACTTTCTTCTACTTTGAAATTGAAGAGGTTAATTTAAACCTGTCTTTTGTAAGGACTTTTAATCTTTAGAAAGGTTTATAGTTTACAATCAGCAGAGTATTTCATACATGCCAGTAACTTTTTACCATTAACACACAAGGGTTTCTTTCATGTGGTTGTGGTCTGTATCTCATTGCACACAGATATGGTCACAATGATACATACTTTTATTTTTTTTTTTTTTTTTTTTTACATAATTAATACTATGTATTTCTCAGACTGGGTGAAGAGTATTTTTCACATTGTTCACATTTCTCAGAGTCAGTTTCTGTGGAATTTAGATTTTTAGTCTGACTCTGATCTGTTCTCTCCTCACATCATTTTACTTGCAACACTGAAACTAGTACGTGTAAGCTCATGTGGGTCGGGCACCTCAGGGTACAAGACACTTGAACAAAAATATTCATTCATTCAGTCAAAGTCGCCTTTACAATCACATGAAGTTTTGATTTTGGTTTTAATTTCAGATAGCTATATCAAATTGCACACACACACACACACACACACACACACACACACACACACACACACACACACACAGAGAGAGAGAATTGACATACTCATAAGAAAGGTGTCCTTTAATGTCCTGTTTGTGTTTTCTCTGTACAAATAATATAATAAAGAACCAGAGAGACAGTTATACAGGATTTACAGGATTTGCTTTATTTTATCTCAAAGACCAACCTGCAGAGAAATAAGCATTAACACAAAACTGAACAGAAAAACAACCATTGGAAGGTGTTGCTGTATACAAGCCATTAACATTTGAAAGTCAGATGTGTCCACTGTAAGTTACAGAGTCGCAGCAGTGTTTCGATGACGAGAGGTGTCTCTCCACAGATAACAGCAGCTCCACTGGAAGCCAGAGTTTTTCCATATGGAGATGCTGTTACAGCTGGTGAGACCCACAGAAACAACACAGCTGACAGCACTGGTACAAAAGTTCTAGTATTCATTTCACCACAGGGCTGAGGTTACTTCAAGTGCTTGGGAATATTTGTGGGGTTTGATTGTGATCATCCAGATGTGATTATCTTCTTTTGACAACTACAATGCAGATTAAACATGATGTGTGTGAATTGTTCACATCCCCAGCAGAGGCCAGAATCGTATTGTTTCCATACTCTTAAACTGGTAGATGCAAACAATGGCTCAAAGATAAATGTTTCATAACCCTAAATACTTAACCTACATGGCACCAGTCTCATAAAAGTTTACCACAAATGAAATAATGCTGCCCTCTTTTGGTCGGGCCTTGCTGACTACACAAATTCAAATCATTTTACTGCAGATTTTATATCCAAGTCCTCATGTGATAATACAACCCACACCTAATAAATGGTTAGTAAAATATCATCCACCGCAGCCTTCAGACTCCTGATCTTGGTTTTTACTGCTTCTACGTTTACATGTTACCCTTTTGACTCCAATAAAATCAATGTCAATTACTCAGTGAAAGTGTGCTATGAGTCAAGAGGGAGTGTCATCCCAGCAAATTCATTTTAACCCCTTTGTCCATTAAAATTAATCTTTTACACATAGGCACTGATATGGTTTTGAAGACAAGAAGTAAACAGCAGCACGCATCATTTCCTTGTGTACACCTCATCTCCTTAGTTTCCCATAATCTCTCTTAACTTATCCTGACTGAGCTTTGACCCCTTAACTCTCTCCCTCTGTACAAAACAGAACCATAAAGCAATTTAAGCTAAAGAGACCTTCACCCCTATTGTCTCCTTCGACTTTGCCCTTTTTTTTTTTTTTTACCAGATAATTCCACTGAAAGTGCATTTAGAGACTTTATCATGAATCTCTGGGCTCAGATGAATGTGTTTATGATCATAGTGCCTGAAACCTGGACAGAGAGTCTCATCTGGTCGGTACTGTGTCAGGAAGTTGAATTTGAGAAGAAAGTGACATATTATAAACAAGACTTTTGTGCTGAAGGGTTCACTCAATACTTGCAGATATCTTCACACTCACCATTTTCACAGGATCAGGCTGGCTTCGAATCAAAATCTACAACGATTACCTTTTATATCCTGAACACATTATATTTCAGTCAATTTTAGATCCCCTTTCAAAAACAGCCATAGTGGTTTACGGAGATACAACAGGTGCAGAGATTTTGAGGCTGAAGACGCTCTCTGTTGCTGAAATGAAATATGAAAAGTGGATTTTAGCCCCATTCACAGCTGTGCAAATTAGTTGCATTCATCCAACAACCTAGTTAATAGAAGGAACATATGTTTGTTGCCAGCCAACCAATAACGCAATCAGGAAGCATTTGAAGCTCATTTCAGTTTACACTCATTTCATAAATTTCCTCAAGGGCCATTTTCTGTCTCCCTTTATAGCCATTCAGTTCATTTCAAATTTGGCGGCAAAATTGTTCAAAGGATGATCTGTGATTGAGGTTTTACTGACCAAAGAATATGAATGTACTCTCAAAGACTCTAACAGAGGGGATGTACAGTAAATATTTAATCAATACGCAATACAAAACTCTTAGTTTAGATGAAAACTATATATGTCCTATAGGCTACAAATTAATTGTAAAGTGACTAAACTGTTTCTTTGATTACTAATTTCCAGTTAATTAGCCACATTAAGATGCAAATATAAAAGTTTATACTCACCAAGTAAAAAATGCACACAAGGCTCATTTCAGTTCTGAGAGAGATGTAGAAAATGGAAAGAAAAAGAAATGAAAGTGTGAGGAAAAACAAGTCAAACAATTAAAGGATAAAATGAGAGAGAAAGCATTAGTGGAAAAGAAGTAAGGCAGAAGTGAGCAGACAGAGACACAAGTCTGTCCCTAAGTAATGGTAGGCTCGTGAATGAGCGCTGCTTAAGACTGTGTGGGGGAAGAGAGAAAAAAAATTAATCATTACACTTACTGTAAATATGTAACAGACCCAACCTGACCATAAAACTCAACAAACTGCATTCTGCTCAAACACCCACAGGCACATGATGATGGGATACAATCATACAAGATGGAGAGTAGCCAATCAGAGACACCATTCAGCCTCAAACCTCTTCAAATCAGCCCCCTCACACTTCGACCTCTTCATTCAGTCTCTTAGTGCTTCCTACCTCTGCTGTTACATGGTTCAAAAACTTATACAGATATGTGGGGCAGATTATAATTAATTGATTAAATATCTAAATGGAGAAAGAATCAATCACTGATGATGCACCAGAGAAGCATAAGTCAAAAACTAGTTAATTTTCTTTCTTTCTTTCGTTCTTTCGAGTAAACAAAGAACCTGTTGAACTTGTTTTACATTGTTGAAATATGTTTAATTTGCAAACAGTTTAGAATAAATGGCTACCTCAAAATATGATGTAAATTAAAATGAAGACATTGCCTTTTGTCATAGCAGAAGTTGCATTTGAGCCAGCAGCATAATTTTAACTTTTTTTTGCATTTGTCATTATTCTGTTGTGTAACACATATAGAGAAACAGACATCTTCACATTTCATCACAGTCAGGTATTTCATTTTCATGGAAAAGATTCACCCGAAGACAAGAATTCCTGCAAAGTGGATCCTCAGACAATGATTTTTCTTTCTTTGTAACTGACTTGCATGTAACTTTCACCAAAGTTTGGCGACTTTTATAATAACGTTTTTGTGAATAAATTATTACTTATTTAGCACCTGTTGGTCACGCCCTGAAAACACATTAATGTGTCAAGATCTAAAACAGGAGACCTAAATCTTAGTAAGAAGGAAACTGAAAGAGATCAGTTCAACTCTGCTCTGACAATGTACTTTATAGAATTGAAATTTCACTTACATATTCTTCCTTCACTAATCCATTAATCAAATGATACAAGATATATATAACAGAAAAGAAGACTCAAACATAAACTCCTTTTATGGTACTACTTTTACTTAAGTAAAGGGTCTAAAGCTTCTGGGGAATTTAATTCTTCTTAAAGTTTGTAAAAAATTTCAGGTGTCTGTGGTTTCTGAAAGTGTGTTTAGGTAATTAAATATCGATGTCTGTGATATTTCTAAAATAGCCCCAAAGACCTGAGGTAAAAAAAAAAAATCTAAAAAAAAATCGCTATTCTCGAGCCGTTCAGTTTGACCCATGTGGTCTCCCGTACTGCTGAAGCGGTGTTGGCCGATGTGTGAGTAGCTAACTAATGTTTTCTTCACGAGTGTATTGGCTGAAATTGCCTCTGGGAGGAATAAAATAACACTCCCGTGTGCCTTAACGTGTAACATATAGACATACATTAACAGACAAACTGATAGAGAGCGTATGAGAGCTCGCGATCGTTTTTAATCGTGCTAGCAAACGAGACTTCCCAGCTAGCTTTCGCAATTTGAACGTTAGCCACATTAATGCTAATTTTAGCTCTCAACATAACGTTAGTTGTGATACTGAATAGCTGCAACTAGAGAACAAGTAAACAAGTGTTTTGTCAGGCTGCTAGTCAAGGAAATTGTAGTTTTTGTTCACATAGTGTTCTGTATTCACCTCATTCGTAATATGGCTCCTTTACACAGGACTGAGCCAAACAAAAGTCATGAATTGTATTGATTTCAGATGGTGATTTAACTTTGCTAAAGCGTTTTTGTAATGTCTTACCTTCTATAACAATAGTGTGACAGTATAGCACGATTAGAGAAATGACTCTCTCGTTAATATACCAGCATGTGTACAATCTGTTTCAGGTCAAAATGGCAGAGCTAACAACACTAGAGAGCCTGCTGGAGATGGGCTTTGACAGAAACAGAGCGTGAGTTGACACCACAATCAAAGACTGATCCTGTTTAATATGGTTTCTAGATACGAGACTGGTTTCAAGTGAAATAAAACTGTCTAGCATTAAAGCAACCCTACTTATCCTGTTGTGTTGGTGTTTTCAGAGAGAAGGCGGTGGCCAACACGGGGAACCAGGGGATAGAACAAGCCATGGACTGGTGAGTCTGATAGACACAGGAATAATCATACTAGTAGTGAACTGCCCAGGTTAACATAGTCCTCAGCGCCACAGTCCAGCATGCCACTCTCTCAACAGTTTAACCCCTGTCTTTCCTCTGTGATGTGCTTTCCTCAGGTTAATGGAACATGAGAACGACCCTGACATTGATGAGCCCTATGTGCCGCCTGTGGGAAACGTCCTGGGAGGGGAAGCAGACAGCCAGTCCAACGCAGAACAGCCAACCCTAGCCGACACCGCTGAAGGTCACATATTCCTTGAGACAATATAAATTTGTCTACCGTCAAGTATCTTATCAGAAATCTGCAGAGTTTTTTAGTTGATTATTCCAGAAAAATTGCAATATTGGGATATACACTGATATCATCATATGTGACAAATTTATCCATGGTGCCCCCACATCCCTCAGTCACATGTTCCTAATCATGTAATTTCCATCTCTGATCAAGATATAATCTCTAATTTATCTTGAGTAAAATGAAATGGTAGTCACTGTTAATTTACACTGAATGTAATATGATGTCAGTCATTCATGTCAGTCCATTTGATTTGGCTTCAGGTGGGGATATCGGCTACAACGAGACTGATGAGAGTTCAAAGCACCCAATGACAGAGGAGGAGAAACGTGAGCAAGTTAAGAGGTCAGAGTGCACACATAGCTTTTACTGATGGTGGAGATTCAGTGTATTGGTCTTAACTTTTATCTATAAAAAAACCCACAGTTGTCTAGGAGTTCAAAATGATGTGAACATACTCTTTTTAGAGATATTGGAGAATTGTCTCTTCTTCAGGCTAGAGGAACTGATGCGGGTGAAGCAGGCGGAGAGAAGAGAGCGAGAGCGGGCAGAAGAGGTGGAGAGAGAGAAGGTGCGGAGGAGGCAGGGCCAAGAGCTGCAGCAGATCCGCCAAAAACTGCAGGATGATGATATGAAGAAGCTTGCTGATCAGCGCAGGAAAGAGAAAATGGAGGACAAAATGGCAAGGTAGGGTCTTAATTAAAACACATCTCTGAGCAAGGAAAAGGAGATTCAGGTAATGGTTATTGACTGTGTATAGAGACATGAAGCAATTTATCATGTTTAAGCTGTAATAGAACGTTAAAGTACCTAAATGATCCAAGGATTTTTCCACTTCTTTAAAAATATTTTTCAGGACCTCCCTCTGCAATGTATTCCAAGGAGACCAAAGAGAAAGTTTTACAAAAAAGGCAAAAAGTACCAGCCTGATAATCAGACTGAAATATTGTTTGTTTTATTTATTTAATTATTATTATTATTCATTATTCTTAATGAATTTCTGGAGAAAATCAAAAGATTTGGGCAGCAATGCAGAGGTCTGGAACCAGGTTTGCTAATCACAAGATGTCTAACATTAAAAAATAAAATGCACCCATAGTTCTTATTTGAATGCCATCCTGTTTCATCTTGAGACAAACTAAGATAATATAAGAAATACTATAAATTGGGAAAATTGAGGTGGACACTGTAAAGGATAAAAAACTCAGAGGCTAGGTCCAAAAAGAAGTGACAAATTGCAAAAGAACAAATATGAGCAGGCATCTTCACTAAACTGTTCTTAATGGTTTTGTGTCGCTTGTTTTTATTCCTGTCAGACAAAGGGTCAAAGAGAAGATAGCGCGAGACAGAGAGGAAAGAGCGCAAAAGGTACCTCATTGGTTTAGTTCACTTTTCCCTTTGTCTTGTTCACTTCCAATTTCTTTGTATTACCACGTCTGTTGGACCCAATAACTTAGATGACTCTTGTGTTTGTTTATTTATTTATCTATTCTTATGTCTAGTTTGGAGGCGGAGGACCCCCGAGCACAGCTGCATCATTCCAACCTGCCCAGCCCAGCCCCTCATCACCCACCAGTCAGGGCCCTCCACCCACTAAGAAGGAGTATGATGAGTCCAGGATACAGGTGCAGTGTTCAGCCATACTTGTTTTGCTTCTTTTTTTTTTGTCTAATCAGTGTAATCAATGAAAAGATCAGACTTATTTTAAAGTGTGAGACAAACTGACATTGATGCAAATTTGTATTTATTTTAATGACAAAATATATGTTTGGCATGAAACTGTAAAATGTATATTCCCCACTTCTTCTCTCCTCTTCCCCTCCGCTCTTCACAGGTACGTCTGCTGGACGGCTCCACCATCACGACGGTCTTCAAGGCCCAGGAGCCGCTGGCGGCAGTGCGTGTCTACGTGCAAATGAACGGCAACACACCAGAGGGTCAGGACTTCATGCTGCTGTCGCCCTACCCGCGTCACGTCTACACCGAACTGGACATGGAGAAGCCCCTGAAAGAGCTGGGTGAGCACTGGGTCGTAGAGCGGTATTTGAGTCGGAGAGGTGAAGTGGCGAGATGGGTCACATCGTATAGCATTCACAGGACTGTACGACTGTAGGGAGGTTACATCATCTGTCTGAACTGTACGCCATTTACACCTGGTACTCTCATAGAATGCATTGTGATTGTATCTGACCTTTTTTCACAATTTCCCTGTCTGTCTTTTTAGGTTTGGTGCCTTCAGCTGTGCTGGTTGTTGCCAAAAAGTGAGATCAGGAGGATCTGCTCTGTGAGCCTACCTCACCACTTCCACTACATCACCACCAGAGACACCTGAAACGGATGGATCCAGGAACAGAGCCGCCACCTTTTTAGTATCACTCAATAAGCCAGCTAACTGAACTAAAGCAGAGATGGAGCTGGAGGCTGTGTTCAGACAATGTGTTATAGTTCTTAAAATGAAGATATGGAAAAGTTATAAGGAAAAATGGTTTGTTTTTTCTAAACTAACTGAATGCAGCTCCTTGTCTTTCTGGGCTGATTTCACTGGCTGTAGATTGGATTGACAGTGACCTTTACCTATCAAGAACAAAGTGATGATAGCTGGCTTCTGACTGATACTGCCTCAAGAAGCATCGCTCATGGTTTCAGCAACACATTTACAAAAATGATACAGAACAAATTTGTTCAGTTTTAACCCGATCCTTATATAGCAAAGCACCACACAAGACTTACTTGATTGGTTCTGAAAGGGCCTTAAATTTAATCCCCACTATCTTCCTGATTTTGTGACATTCTACTTTGCCAGTTTTTTTATAAGTTAAAATATATTGACAGTTATGTCTACATAATCACCAAGAATCTACTTACAATAAAGCTGACTTGGAGAATTGTGATGGTGGACTGGATTTTCTAAAAATCACTTGTGTAACCCTCCTGCTGATATTCTGCATTTTCTTTTTGTCAAACACTTTTTAGTTATTTTAATTATTAGGATTGATTTCATTTTATTAAGACCATGGAAAGCTGGAATAGGCCAAAAGTATCACTGCCCACTGGATTTTAAAGCACCTAGTGAGCTGGAACTCTGTGACATATAAAATAAGATGAAAATGTTAACATGCAAAAGCACGGCTGTAAATAATAAAATCATTGCTGGCTGAATTCCATTCAGCTGCTTCAGGTTGAGGATTGTGGTGTTGTGCATGCTGACACATTGTCATAGAACTGAGCCATCTTTGATGTCAAACACCTGTAATTAAAAACAGCTGTGAACACAACACTGACATCATCGCTTTTTAAGTTGATATGACAATGTTGTTAGCAGTTGCTTATTTACACATCCGGGAGTTAAGGAGCAACATGGGTTGCAAAGGTCTGACTCTTCAGAGGCTAAATGCTTCACTATGTTCACCAGCTTGTTGCTGTGTCTGATGTATTTCTGTAAAGATGAGAGTAGCTACAGAGTAATTCTGTGTAGGTTAATCACTACAAGTGTCCCCTTTCACATTGTCATTTGACACCATTATAAAAATTATTGGTTACACACTTTTAGTAGAACTAATGGGCAAAAACAGAAGAAGGGACCCTTACCCTTTTATTAAATCTCTTAGTTATGTTAGGTGGCTCCAGCCACCATTCAATTTACAGACAGCACTCGTGTTGTCTCCATATAACACTCTGAGGAAGGCAAATGCATAAGTGGACTGTTGGTAATGATCTAACAAAAAGAAAATGAGCGCTACGTATATATATACACCTATCAAAATAACACTACACTGATGAGATTGTCTTCAGTTGAATTCCTGCTAACATGAGGCCAGAGGCAATACAACATGATGTACAGAAATTTCCAGAATTTCCAACTTTTTAAAAGACGCACAGGCCTAAAGTTTTAGTTTCAGTTAATGAGTATCACGGAGACAAATGAAGACACACAACACAAAGGAGATCTGTTGTGACACACTATAAAACACCTTTATATACATTAGAAAAAACAACAAATGGCCTATTGTGTGGAATGGTACAAAATGTCAATCATACATCACCTGTAAAGTTGTGATAAAGTTGTGGATAACTTTAAAACACAAGCAAAGGGGTTGGCTTGCAAACAAATACAAAAATAGTTCTGATTAAAATGCAGACACTGATGCACTGAAAATGAACGTCACTGTTTCCTTTCGTCGTCTTCCCACCTGTCCCTCAGACTCAACGCTGAAATGACATGTTAAAAGATCTCAACTCCAGTCTCTCAATCTCACAAATCCAGGACAGTGAGGTAACTCAGAGGAAGGACGGAGAGGAAAGGATGCTGGGATTATTTTTAGCAGGACTTGACTGGCAGGACTGGGTGCTTCAGTTTGTTGTTCAGCTGAGAAGTCATCCTGGGTCAAACTGCTTCCCGTGGTCTTTTGGTGCCACACTTTTGGTGCTGTTGATCTCTTTAGCTGGGAGGATAGTAGCCCTGGTTGTAGTTCCAGGTGTTCTGGTAGCCGTAGCTGCCGTACTGCGGTTGCTGAGAACAAATCACAACATATAGGAAATCTTGAACTGTGTTTTATCATAGTACACCCACCCTCACCCTAGCTTCTCTTTAGGTCATTCAAATTTTTTTGTCAGTTAAAATCTCATTAGATTAGATTAGATTAGATTCGATTCAACTTTATTGTCATTGCACAGAGTACACGTACTAAGACAACGAAATGCAGTTAGTATCTAACCAGAAGTGCAAAAGAGCAGTTAAAGTGCAAGTGTGTGCTGTACAGGTATGTAAAGTGAGGGTGTGCATAAGTAAAGTGGAGATGTGCATATGTAGGGTACAAAATTACAATGATGAGGTAGCGGGAATAAATACAGTGAGTGCTAGACAATGAGTAGAGACGGTTCAGAACAGTTCAGTGCAATTAGTACCTGGTACCAACTGCTGTATCCCCCGTAGCCAGTCTGTGCGCTCATGTCGGTGCCCATCATAGTTGGAGGGGGCGTGGTGATGGGGACATGCGGCATGGTAGGTGGGACTTGTGTGGACACGGCAACAGCAGAGCCGTCCTCACTTTTGCTCAGTTTCTCTGAGTCCTCGTCCCTGCAGATCAAACATTCCATCAACGGCAAGTCAACGCTTTCACCCAGTTTTCAACCTTCCTTTTATTTAACATCAGCCTCAGTATCAGTGCCAGTGTCATTGGATGAAATAAGTGTTTTTTTTGTTTTTTTCAATTAAAACCCCTAAACTGCGTCTTTAACTTGTGCTATTCTGCACAAAAGAATAGGACATTAATATATAATGCACTTTCCCCTCTCACCCGTTTTCTGCTCCTCTCTTTGTTCCCCCGAGCTCCTTCAACAGTTTCTGGTGATCTTCGTAGACAGACAGCACACTGCAGAGGACAGAGACAATGAGGAACAACATTCTGGTCAAAGATGATGACTGGTTTGTTAGGTACCATCACGGTTTACATGACCAAAGGGATTTAAAATATTTAATAATATCAGATGACTTGTGTTGAACTCTGACCTCTGGATAGAGTTGCTGTAGTCCTCTGCGAACTGCAGGCCTCTCTGTGAAAAGAGGATCTTGGTGTGTGGGGCGAGAGGCGCTGCCAGAGCTCTCGTCACACACTCCTGCACTGCCTCAGCAGAGGCCCAGGGGTCCCCCGACACCTCCAGCTCTAACAGGTTCAAGTGCAGTTTATCATTATCCTGAGGCAGAGAGAGGAAATTAAAAACAAGAGTTACTATATGTTGTAAGTACTACATTTTGGCTTTTTACTTCTGAAGTTACAAGTATCATTCACAAGAATATGAGATGTAAATCATAGCGTTCAACACATCATTTATAGAGAAATCTGACAATTACCACTTGGCATGGTCAGTTATTAGAAACTGAAGGGAAATTATCACTCTGTCAGATGGTTAAAAAAAAACTCAGCAGGTTGCATTATGAATAGACAAAGCCTCTTGCAAACTGAGTGTGGACAATCTGAAAGCTCAAGCTGTCACACAATTAAAAATAAATTAATTTCAGCCGCTGGCGGGCAAGTTGTATAAAGCGAAACAGATTTTTAGAGCAAAGCTACATCCACATTCCTTAACTTTTAAAGCGGTGATAGGAGATGGATCAAAATCCTGTGATGTCTGTGGGTGTGTGTTAATTATCTCACCGGACTAATCTCCAGCGCCTCCTGTAAAACTCTGCGGGCTCTGGCGGGGTTCCTCTCGAGCTTCAGCAACAGGCGAGCCAGCTTGATGGAGTAGAAAGCGTGTAACGTGGGCTTCTCTTTGGATTCAGCCACCGCATCCTGCAGCAAGGCCTCCGATTGGTCCAGATGGCCTGCTCGTCTCTCCAGAGCGGCCCTGCGGAGACGGACCACTGCCAACCCAGGCAGGAATTTCTCCAGGGCCTCTAGCACTCGCCGAGCCTCAGTTAAATCACCTGTTGAAGAAGATGAACGAGTTGTCATGAATGTGGTGGCTACAAAATAAAGGACTCTGATGTGTTGGCTCTGCTCTATATTAAGTTTTGCGTCTTTGTGATGTTTTTGCATCGGACTGCTTCATAATGAGGTGATACACTTAATTAAATAAATGGCTATATTTATATAAAATACTTAAAATATAATGCATGCTAATACAATGGCACCACAGGATACAACCTAAAAAATTACCAGTTTGTGAAACTGTCAACAACTATTCAAGATGGTTGTATTTATTACATGATTGTATTGCATCATGTACGTCACACATGCACAGCTTTGATTCAACTGAAATAGTTTTGATAAACTGACTACAAATCCTAAAAGCAGAGAATAGGAAATGACCAGTTGAGGTTTGTCTGTTATGATGATTTAATCCTGTGTAGTAGAACTAGATCATATCCAACAAGCTGTTCTCTATCTTCTGTATTAATTCACGTGTGGACATAAAGGTATTGATGTAGAATTCTTATTAGTCCCTTTGACATCCTTTGGTGAAACTACACACATACAACTTGCCTTCATTTTTCACTGAATCGGTTACCATCTATTTCACTTCAAGTCAGACTTTAAAATATTTAACATTTCAAAGAAAAGGAAAAACAGTAAAGCTTTTATTTGCACAGTGTGTTTATGTGTGTTAATGTCTCATCGTACCGTGCCTCTCCTCGAAGGTGGCCCACTGCATGTGGATGTTGGGTTTATATGTCAGGTGAACCTCACAGGCTCGTTTGTAAACAGCTCGGGCTTCGTCCACACTCTGCGGCTCCAGGTACTGAATGTACTGAACAACATACACATGCACATGTTAGGCAGAGATCATACACACCAGTATTCTCTCTCACACACACACACACACACACACACACATACACACACACACACACACACACACACACATACACACACACATACACACACACACACATACATACACACACACACACACACACACACACACACACACACACACACACTCTTTTTAATCTAGTCTTGAGGCTTTCAAGGACACTTAGACATGGAACTAGATACACACACACTTTTTTCTTACCCTGGTCCAGAACTCCTCATACAGAGCGCAAGCGATCAGGCAACGCTCAAAGAGGATGCGAACCCTGTGGTCGTCGAGGGCAACTGCAGCATCCTCTGACACTTCGTGGGTCTGAGCCGTGACCTCTGACCCCTCTGTGGCTGCCTGGTTTGGATCTAGTAAAGGACAGTGGTGTCAAAACTGCAGATGCTTTCAGACGTTGAAACACAAATTGATGAAACCACAGAGACAAAGGTGACAACAGTCAGCATCTTCATCATGTATGTCACCTTGGTTGGGGTCTTTGGTGTCCTTGTTCAGCTCAGCAATTTCCCAGTCCAGGTAGGAGTGCCAGGCTCGCAGCTGCAGCCGGTCGAGTGACTTGACGTGGAAGTAGGGCCGCTTGATCTGCACGATGGAGAGAGACAGAGAGGGAAAATCAGATGTGTTTTTTGATGTAGCAATGAGTGGATGAGGTGAGTGTAGTTTGAAGTGGGTAACTAGTTCAAAGACTTTAAATCTAAAAAGACAACATGATGTTTACAGGTCAAGAGTCAAATTGTTTACAGTGAAACTTAATTTTATAGTGATTAAGAATTTGTGTTTTGGTTTCAAAAGGTCTGGGTACGGGGCGTCGCGTAGCTCAGTGGGTTAAGCATGCGCCCCATGTGTAGAGGCTACAGTCCTCGCTGCAGCTGGCACCAGCTCGACTCCCGCATCGGACGGCCCTTTCCTGCGTGTAATTCCCCCTCTCTCTGTCTCCCCATTTCCTGTCTCTCTACTGTCCTGTCCATTAAAGGCACAAAAGCCCCCCCCCCAAAAAAAAGGTCTGAGTATTGAAATCTACCTAAATGCGTCCATCACACAGAATACGTAAAGTCCTGAATCAAATTTATTTACGCTTAGACCCGTTTGGGATTTAAATCATGATTTTGCCTCATCTCATACTGTGTTTATTTTAGCCTAAAGCTCTTGTGCTGCTGCCTGTTTTTAGACAATTTGGCGAGTTTGGCTTCTTGTTTTTTTTTTTTTTTTTTGGGCTTTTTTTTATGCCTTTATTTGATAGTATAGTGGAGAGAGACAGGAAACAGGGAGGCAGAGAGGGGGAATGACATGCAGCGAAAGGCCGTCCGATGCGGGATTCGAACCGGGGCCAACTGCAGCGAGGACTGTTGCCTCTACACATGGGGCGCCTGCTTAGACCACTACGCTACACGACGCCCCGTATGGCTTCTTTTACCACATAAAAAAGGGGATTTTTATAGAAAAACATGTTGTTACACCCCAAAAACAGCAAAATAACAATGGTACCAAAACTCTGGGCGTCAAAATAAACAAATCTGTCAAATGATATCCAGCCCTCGATTCAAAACCAAGTGTCTGGAAAATAAATTTGATGTCATACTTTGGTCTCAAGTTTCCTAAAGAAAACAGAAAGACAGTGAATGGATGAATGCAGGAGGAAACACACAGGAAGATAAAAAGATATAATACACAGGTGCCTGAAAAGAAAGAGAGAGAAAAAACAAAACTTACAGCGTCTTCAAAGTGCCATCTCTTGCGGACTTCTCCCTCGTTGTCCTGGTACACTTTGTCCCTGCGAACCAGCACTTGTTCCCTGATCTTCTGCATCAGTTCCTCCTAAACACAGAACGTAAAAATGATTAAAAAAAATGATCATCCATTCAACCATCTTTTTTCATCTAAGTTATCTCTCACCAGTACATACTTTTTGACTAATTAATTAAAATCCTCTCAGGGTTGAATGACAACTAGTCCGATGTTACTCACTGTGTCTGTGCCCTCAGGCGTGGCGGGCTCTTCCTCCCCCGGTGGCCTTTCCTCCTCCTCCTCCTGGGCCTGTTCAGCGCGCTCTGCCTTCTGGCTCTGGCGGCACAACGTCCTCAGCTCCTCGTACTCCTCTGGAGAAAGAACCTCTTTGGGCTCATGGCTGTTCAGGTGCTCCTTGAACCTGACGGAGAGCAGGAGGGAGGACAGAGCAAGACACAAAATGAGATTCGTGAGAGAAGAAAAGACTGAGAAAGAGAGAAAGAGAAGGAGGTGTCCAAGCAAGAGAAGAATATTCGAAAGATTACAATAGTGTGTTGACTTATTGTTCCCCTTAAAAAAAAAAAAAAAAGAAGCTCTACTGAAAGCATATTGCATGGTGAAATACGGAGATATTAGATCATGACTTTAATTTCTCAGAATTGAAGGAGGGTAGCAGAGAACTGGAAATATTGATTATTTAACAAAAAGGGAAATTACATTTATTATTACAGTAGTAAACCTGGTACGAACAATAATGCATTTATATCAGTATTTTTGTCTTTAATTCTGATTTGGTATGACTTTGATGACTGTATGTGCGTGGTCTTACTTCTCGTAGTGCGTGTTGTAGAGCTGGGTGGGAACTTTGAGGACTCTGTCCAGAACGGCTGCTGCGTTGCTCATGTTCCCCTGCTCCTTCTCCCACTCAACATACAGATCCCAAAGCCGGTCTGAGTGGAAGTCCAGACCTGCTGCCACAACGGCGTCCTCGAACACACTGAGGAGGGTAGAGAGAGGAAAACCATCAAAACATGAACACAACTATCTGTTCTGTACCAAATTTCATTTTAAGTTTATCTAAGATCAAGGAAAGGTGAAACAATAGTGGATATTGAAAGAGCTGTCATAGATAGCTAATAAAGAAAAGTATACTGGAGTTAATAGTGTAGTTTATCTGCTATCAACACCAGCGAAGTTATCCTGCTGAATGATTTTGCTAATATTTCTAAGGGAAATTGACTTTAATAAAAGCAATTTACTAAAAAGCAAAACAAAGGGACTCTTGCTCATCAGAAGCAGCATTTGCATTTCCTCTTATTTTTCTCTTCAATTTCAGACCCATCTGCTTACTGTGCTGTGCTCAGCACTGGAGGACCTAATTCATTGTAAACTGTGGTGAACAAGCACCATTTTTTAACATATTAGGAGTCAAAATCCAGCTTTCAACCTTTCTGCTCATTCAAAAAGAGGATAATTACAACTACAAGTCTTAAATGTGTATGTGTGTGTGTGGGAGGGTTTGTCTACCTGCGAATCCGCTTTGGCGACTCAGGCAGGTTCATGTCCAGTGTTCCCAGCAGCAGATTGATGTAGTGAATCCACAGATCTACACTCAGAGGGATAGCCTGGAGACCCTGAACACACACCTAACACAACACACCACAGCCATTTATACGAGCACATAAAAACACTTCTTTAATCCTCTACATAGTTGTGTGGGGAAGAAAAAACGCAAAATTGTCAACTCTCAATCTGTTTTACCTCCTCTGCTTTAGCGTTGTACCCTGCACGGCGCTCCAGATCAGCAAATTTCTTCCAGTAGCCATAGCAGAGCGGGTAGCGAGCGAGAAAGGCCACCAGAGCTCTGCGTGACGCTGTGATGTGACTCTGAACAGGTGAGAGAAAATGTAAGTCCAAATGTCACATGAGGCTACAACAAGCTTCCTCACAAAGCATGTTTTGTGGCCTCATGGGGGTGCTAAAAGTCTATGTTTCAACAGTTTGAGGTGGTAATACATCATTACTAAGTAACAATACAATGGGTTCCTAAGCTGTTTTTTTTTTGTTTTGTTTTTTATCTAAACACCACCTCTTCTCTGCTGTTTCTCCACACACCTCTTGCTCGCAGTATTGCAGGAGGTCAGTCCAGCTGGTGAAGTCTTGAGGATTGTCATGGGCGGCCTTCCACAGACGCTCAAAGTCAGCAGGCAGTTCGCCCTCCTCATCCTCTACAGCTGGTGGCATGGAGAAAGAAGAAGGGTCGGGGGCCACTGGAGCCTCAGGGGCTGCGCCGGCACTGCCGTTCTCTTCTGACATCTCAGCCATCTCAATTGGAGGCGGTGCTGGATCCTCAGAAGCCTCCATGGCTAAAGAGGGAAGAAGATCAAAGTTTAATAACTCAGATAAATCTCCATTACAAGCTCCTTCTACAACTCAAGATGTTTTCCCATATTGCCAGACATTTTCTGTGACATGAAGTCATCTACACACACTACCTGGGTGAAGTTTTTAATACAGACCATAGAATTACAACCAAAGATTATTTTCATTACTGATTAATCTGTTATTCATTTAGTCTATTACAAATTTCAAGAGGTATTGTTCACAGTTTGCTATTTTATCCAACCAACGACCCAAAAAAGCAAAGATTTAGATTTGATTTACATCAGTAAGTTCTCATATTTGAGAAGCTGAAACCACTGATTGTTTTACATTTTTGCTTGGTAAAAAGTTCAGCTTATACAGTTAAACTCTAGAGCGGCGACTAAAAATTATCGTCATCATCAATTATTCTGCCGCTTGTTTTCCTGATTAATTGTTTTTCTATAAAATGTAACAGAAAGAGAAAAACCAGTTCCTCACAGTCACAATTTCTGAAAACCCAAGTTGACATCTTCAAATGTCTTTGTCCAATCAACAGTCAATAGAAACAATAGAGGTTCAGTTTACTAAAACACAAGGTAAAGAGAAGCAACACAGTTTAGCAGCTTAGTGAATGTTTGACATCAAATTACTTAAATGATTAGTCTATTTTTTTAAATTGTTGCTGGTTACTTTTCTGTCAATTGACTAATCGATTAGCACTATTTAACCTTGAAACTATGAAAATTGTTGTTGATTAATCTTTTTAGCACTTCAGATCATGGTTGAACACAAGACAATAACAGGTTGCGCAAGAATATAAAAGCCTGTCTTCACACAACTGTCAACTGCTCAATCCGAACACAATTTCCAACACAATACAGTTTTTCCCACACAACAATACATGGCTGAGAACAAAACAATGATGTTAAATGACTCAGGTTGCTGTTGTCATTTTTGTACCTTACCTGCAGTGCATGCTGAAGCACTTTCCTTAAACCTCCCTTGTAATTAGCCTAATCATCATTGTTTATGAGGTGTAGTGGTGAAGAAAAAAACAAAAACCTTTGTCGCACCTCTAATATAGCAATGGACGTACTCTTGGGTGTTAGCTTAGGTGAGTGAACGCACTTCTTGCAAGACAAAGCTACTTAGAAAATTTCCCGTGTAGGGAAAAGGCACTGGCCAAATGAATGTAATGTATGTAATTAATTAACTTTCCTGTTCCTCTGCTTCCTGGTCACCTTCCTGGAAAAGGCCAACAATAACAACTGTGTATGAAAAACTCATTTTGCACTCACACATGCATTGTAGTAAACTAGTAGCAGGTAAAGTAAATGAATGAACACGAATTTAAGCAGCTCTGAACTCTGACTGTCAAATTTAGCTAAAATCCAAATACTTCTTTTATACACTGAGCAGTCAAACCAGTTACTCAGCTAAACACGACAGTAAACCTGCAGCTGATGATGCACACAGGACTAAAACATCCAATAAAACAAAAACAAAATCAGTAGTTCAGGGCTTTTATTCGAAACACACCCCTGTCTAAACCTACACAGGTTGATTTCATTCATAAAAAGATCACCGTTTAGGCTCCAGTATCTTCGGGTTGTTGTGGACCTAATTCAACTAGTTTGTGATGAAAGGTGATGAACACCTTTGTTAAACTCAGCAAGGTTAGTTAAAGTTGGTTTAAGTACTTTCACAGTTAGGTTGTGTAGCTGAAATCACGTTAGCTTAGCCTAGCTTCTCACGCTTGCCCTAAAAACAGGTCCAGCCAGAGCCTTTACTCGAAACGTCTGGACGTGAAAGCAGAGCACAGTAGTAACTGTGAAATGATACAAACCGGCATATTGTAAGATTCACACACGTTAATCAAACTAACCTGAAGAATCTTCGAGCTCCCCGTTGCCGCTCAGCTCCTCACCGCCTTCGGCCGCCATGATGGAATACGTATTGCTACGTCACTGAGGCGCGACAACAAGTTAATGAAAATACAAAAAATAGTAATTTGGAAAAAAAGTTGTTTTTTTTAAAGGGACATACAATGCACTGAACACTTGTTTGAACGACTATTGGCTTCTTTGTAAACTGTGGCTTGATTTAGGGTAAGTACTGTGCTCAGGTACAGGCGTGAGGTACTTTTTACTATTAGGTACTACTAGGTACTTATTTTATTTGTACTTCAATATAATGTATACTTCACTCCACTACAATTTAGAGACAAAGATTCTACTGCTTTTACTTCATTTATTTGATAGCTTTAGTTTCAACTTACTTTGTAGATTCAGATTAATAATAGAGACTATTGTAAAATAACTAAATAAAAACTGAGGTATTATTATAAGATAAAATAAAACGTTATTGATCCCTGTTGGGGAGTCCACAAGTCACCCAACAGTGTATAAAATAGTTAAAATTACTCCCCTTTATCAGCTGGAACATTAAAGCGGTGAATTATACAATTCAACAATTATAATCCAGTAATAATATAATATTCATTTATCTAAAATTAGCCATTCTGTGAAATTAGTACATTTACTTTTACTTCTTTAAGTATATTATGATTCACTGTGTATTGCTACTTTTACTTTATTAAAAGATCTTTTGAAGAGTACTTTTTCCACCTCTGGACATTACAGATTTTTCCAATAACCTGATGATTTTGGAAAAAAAAAAATTATCAAGCGAGATTTTTTCAAATGTCTACTGTACAAACTTCTTGTACCTCCTTTTGCTTTTTATTTATTCTTTATTGTAATTTGGAACTCCATATATTCTGCTGTTATTGTGGATTATTTGACTAAATTGAGCTGTCTTTTTAATTGCATGAAGAGTTTAATTTGCTGTGGTAAAAAATACAAAAAACAAACTCATATGTTTAACAAACTGTAAATGTATGTAAGCCAAGGAGTTGTATATGAACTGAATGAAACTGTTAAGCACTTCCTTTTAAGGGGTACTCCTAAAATCTGGCAGAAATCAAAAAACTTGTATAAAATGTGACAAATTAGACACATATGTTGTGTATTTCCCTAAGGACCCATTTTCATGTTGTGCAGTCTAAAAATACACCATAATACTCTTGATGTTTAGCCAATTGTTGATTTTTTTTTGACTAAACAATTGTCCAATCTAGTCTTGATGTTCTAAAAAGAACTCATAAAATATAGAAAGACACTATCAAGTTAATTCACTCAAAAGCAGTGATAATCAAAAGCTTCTTTTACATTTGGTCAACTTTATTTTCACTTGGTCTCATCTTTTAAAGTACATCTGACAATGTTGATTGACAGCTGAAGTCTGTTCCTTCACTTCCATTTCCACCAGTTCAAGCCATCACCAACAAAACTGCAGCAACATGTACATTTATGATCATAAAAACAATCAACGAAACAAAGTCGGAACAACAAAATCCCTAAAAAAGGTCAGATGATTTGACTAGACGGGACATAAACCTGAGTCTCCAGAGAATCATTTGAATATTTTATAACTGCTCAGTGTGCATTTAAGATTGATTTTCATGTAAATCAGAGGGCTTTAAATGGATATATGCAAGTGAAATACCTTTTAAGGTTAGGAGGTTTGGATGTGACCTCTTCAATAAGATCCAAATGACACACTGGAAATCTTGTCTTGACTGTCCCGACAACTAGTAACACATGAAAATCTAAACAACTTTTATTTTCTCACTCATCCTCAAGTGCATTAAAAATAATCTAGTAAACAATGCTGGAAAAAGAACTTGATAAAATAAAGAAAGCACATCAACAGGATGATCCACACTGTCAGTGGTTCAGTCCCCTGAAGTGATTCCCACTGCCAAGTCTGTTCAAAAGAACAGCTGATAATCCCCTCTGTGCAACATTTCAAGGACCTCATCACTTCTATCATGAAGCGATGATAATTAATCAATTCCATGCACACAAATTGATCACTTAGGAATTATGGTAGAGGCTAAACAAGAATGAACCTGCCGGGATTGGTGAAAAAGATGATTACTTCTTTACATTTTGCAGAGTGAGGAAAATTACGAAACTGCAGGATGAAAGTTTAGTGCGGAGCCACAAAGAAGATTGTTGGCAAGCCGTCCCCAAATACATGAAATGTGGCACAAATAAAGAAGGTCTAGCTCTAACTGACTTGATTTAAGTGCTTGGCTTACAAAGAGGGATGGAATGAATGTCTGATGAGTTTCAAGTCAGAAACATATAGAGGGAATCACCAGCAGGTGGAGCATGTGCTTTGAGTGTGAACCTTCATTTTAAATGGAAAATAATGGCCCCACACTGATCTGATTTTTCTTCCGAGGCAGAGTGGATGGAAAACCAAGCAGACGATAAAACAAACAAAAACAAGTGCCTGAATGTTTTCTTTCTTAACCCCAAAAATTCATTACAATGACATAATTTGAGTTGCTCAGTTATCTATCTGAAAAAATGTGACAAATAATTATCTATCTAATAGTAACCCTTTTTGTTAGGTATTACAGTGTGACTGAACACAAGAGGGACATGGCAGAGACGTTATGTGGCTCCGTATGACTAACAGGTTTACATGGATTTGGGTGTCTGTGTGTGTCTGTGTATAGGGCAGAAAATTGTGTGTATTTGATATCCTGTGTGTGTGTGTGTGTGTGTGTGTGTGTGTGTGTGTGTGTGTGTGTGTGTGTATTTGTCTTTATTTTCCATGATGGTTATCCTGTCTTGCTTTAGTTAGTCTTGAGTATCAGCACCCTCCCGCCTCTCTCCTCCTGTTCAGTCCACTTCAGTCATGTTTTCCTCCTGCTCCTCATTTTCTGTCTCCATGGTTACTGAAGCATCACGGTCCAGTCTGCCCCCGAGTTCATGCCGGGCTTGCGAAGCGTCAACACAGACATGGAGGCGTCAAAATCGAACTCTATCTGGCTCTCTTGACCATCTGCAAAAGGAAGAAGGAGAAAGTATTAGACAAAGCAGATAGATTCTCATCCAAAATGTAAAATCTCATTTATTTTTAAGATCTTTGTAATCCTGAGGGTGCAACTTGATTTGGCTCAGTCAGAAAACAGCACCCACAGGAAAGCCTTTCCTGTGGGTGCTGTTACTTTCATACTTCAAAGCTGATGACATTTCTGTGGTATAATTTAGTGTAAAACCTTTTCACACACCACAGAAATATCATCAGCTTTTGAAGTATGAAAGTCCAGACAAAGTTTAGTTGTGTTTCAGCTCAAAGGCTGAGCAAAAACAATCGCTACTTCAATTTGGGGAACTGAGTTTTGGAATTAGTTAGCGTGTTGGCACATGAATTCTTAAATCCCGAGAAGCCTAGAAGCCACTGATATTAACAGATTTTCACACCAACACCAGTTGGAATGATAGTGTTATTGGATTGGCACTCCAATAACACAGGTGTTGGATTAGTTACAACTTCACCTGGTTGTTTGCAACACTGCAAAGAGCAACATATTCTACATAGAGAATGACATTAAATTAAAGAGAAAGGTAGATTCAGTTCCACGCTCCCTTAGCTATTAGAAAACTATCAGAAATTATGTTAATAGGACTCACCAGCAGCTTTAAGGGTAACCTTGCTGGGTTTACTGGCTCCCAGTATGACAATGCGTTCAATCCAGGAGCGGGTAGTAAACTGGGCATCTGGAGCCAGGTTACTGTGGACCAAGCAGAGACATGGTGGTCATGGTAGGTATTACAATACAAAGATTAGTTCCTAGTAAACAGTTCCACACAAAACTCAGCGACAATGAGAATAGAGATGAGATGAAGTGCTGTTTTTCTTTGCCATTATCACCAGAAACCAGCATCTGTCTTCAGTTCTCTTACTGTACTTTTGTGTCTTTATGTTTTGTGGAATAATAAAGCAGTGTTTACCACTGAACTGAAACAGAGCATATTTATCACTCACACAGAAGAGAGGATGTTGTTGGCGAAGGACAGCCTCCTGTGGATGAACTCCTTCTTTTCATAGTTGAACGTGTGGCCGTCGTCAATGTAGAGCTCACCCTCTGCTTTTCTCTGTCAGACAAAGAGGACAAAACTTCAAACATGACAATTTGCTACTTGGCACGCAGCAGTTGACAGTTGTGTCTTGGAACTGGCAGCAGAGTGTGTACATTTGAGTTACCTGCGGGTTAAGAGCCACATATAGAGTGTAAGGATCGTGCTCCATGCAGGAGGAGGACCTGCGAACTCGAAGCTTCCTGGTAATAATGGAGCCACCGCGCTGGAAAACTGGGATCTAAAGACAGAAGGCTTCATGTTAAAACCAGAGAAATGAGAGAAAATACTAACTATTAAAGGATGTGGAGGGCCTTCTAATGTATGTGAAAATTATCGCCACATCATTTCACACAGACGTAGTGCTGTATGACAGTACTATGTACATCTCTGTGTGTGTCTTACAGAACTCATGGTGACCGGGATGTAAAGATTCTGGGCCCCGTTGTGCTTCTGGAAGGTGTGGACATCAAACCAGACCTGAGGAACACATAAAAATGTTTGACTGATACCAAGAACAGCCAAATCTGCAGACATGTTATTGACTATAAAAAAAAAAGAGTTTTCACCACAATCATTGAGATGAACACTGAAGTTCTGCCTGAAGACACCAGAATGATGCAGTAACTTTTAGATGCGTTTAAACCCTTGTTTCCGCCTCTTACCTCGTCTTTACCAGGCAGGTAGGCGGTGACTCCCCTGGCTCCCTCCTCAGTCACTGGGTGCACCAACAAATCTCTCCCTGCAGAAGAGTTAAGTAACTTCAATGGAAATGTTACCGTTTTGAACCATGTCTGCTTCACCGTCATCCCTGATTTCAAGTTTTAGTTATGGTTTGTCCTCTTGTACCTCAGCTGTTCTCACAGCAAACAGGCCTGATTCAGACCTAACACATGCCAACATTATGTTGCATCACATGCAACAAGCTATTTGTGTGCACTGAGCTGGAGAGTGTCATTTAATTTGATCATCCGTAATTGGAGGCAACACTGATGTAAAAAAAAAAAAAAGAAAAAAAAAAAAAAAAAAAGAAGAAAGTTTTTGAGTTTTGTTTCTTACCGATCAAGAACTCGTCATCCAGAGCAAAAGTAGCAGGATCCTGAGGATACTCCACCCACAGTGGTCTATAACAGAGATGCACATGTGAGCAGAGCAGAGTAACATCAAGGAATCCTCTGGGTGAGTGTGACTAACATTTTCACATTTACTGACAAGATAATTACACAATTATTTAGTGTAATGGAATATTGTGCACAAATATAATTCAGATTAAAGAACAGATGTTTTGATTTTATATTTCTCCGTGTACATTTGTCAGCTTGCCAGAGTATTTTCTATTCCAAATTATGTAAGTACAGCTTTTACATCATTACTTTTTGTTCATAAATCATAAACATGAGAAAATATCTGCTTTGAGATTTAATGGCAAAGGCTTAACTTTGTCATTATTATCGACAGAAATAGCATGGTCGCGTGAAGCTACATCAAAAAGCCAGAGGAAAATATTCTCTAGTTAGACACCTAAACCAAGCAAGTACTTACATCTGGATTTGATGGATTCAACTAAAACTCTGCCATTTTGTTGCTGATTTTCAGCTACAGGCAAGTTATCATGAAAGAGACACAAACACACAGTCTTCCCTGCCCTGATCCTCACCTCATGACGGGCTGTCCAGTGCGGTGTGCCTGGTAGAATTGCTGGTACCAGTAGGGCATGAGGGTGTAGCGTTGGCGCACCGCTTCACGGATCAGCGCCGTGTTTTCTGGACCAAACAGCCAGGGCTCGCGGCGGGGTGTGTCCAGGTGAGCGTGTGCCCTGAAGAACGGTTGATACGCCCCCGTCTGGTACCAACGCACCAGCAGCTCAGTGCTCGGGGACTTGAAGAAGCCACCAACATCAGCTGTGAGATGGAGGGGGTAAATGTGAGTCAAGTCTGGGCTGACAGAGGTCAAAACAGACACAACATCCACTTGAGATCTTGTATTTTTTAGAGATTATGAATAGACCTGAAAGGGAATTAAAGTGTGCATTTCTTTTATCAAATCAGTTTTTTGTTTTAAATGCAGGTGCAGTGTCATAAAACAACTGATCTGATCATGAATGAAGTTTCAAACCCTCAGTACATGATACATACAGGCAGTATAACTGTTCGACGAAACTGCAGCTAGATTACACAGAAAATCTGTGCTATCACCATGGTAACACCTCATGCAGTTTGTCAGTAGGTGTTTCCATGACAACATAAAACAAACACTCTGGGGAGATCTGTGCCCATGTCAAATTAATTCAGAAAACAGATTTTAACAAGAATTTTCCCCCTGAAACCTGAAACCTAAAAATTGCTCACACAAACAAAATCGAACAATTTAAAAAAGCCAACCGAAATAATCTTAATATTTTGTTCTTCAAAACAAGTTGGTCATTTTACACTGACCATAGGGACAAACTACCAGATAATACTCACCACCGCAGAAAGAGATTCCAACCAGGCCCAGACTCAGACACATGGGGATAGAGATCTTCAGATGGTCCCACTCTGCAGCATTATCTCCTGTCCACACAGCACCTGCACACAGAATAACAAATTCTTGGTATTAAAGGAATTTGTTTTCGATAGTAAGCTTTAATCTAGTGTCATTAAAGTACTAGTAAATTATAAATTCAGATCATTGTTATTATTAAAAAAACCTTATTAAATCTGGACTAAACTGAAAGTGTAGTTTGATCCAGCAAACACTGAACATAAACAAAGATGATTGTAATCAGCACAAGAGAATTATTAAATGTGCGATAGCAAATTTTCATTGTTCCCAGGATTAGAGTAAAGTGATTTGAGGTTGCGTTTAGAATGAATAGTAAAAAGCAGTGAGGGGCTCACCGTAGCGCTGTGACCCAGCAAAGAAGGCTCTAGTCAGAACAAACGGTCGCTCAACTCCTCCCGACCTCTGGATCAGACCCTCCGCTGTGGCCATTTGCTGCAGGTTGTACACATACAAAATCAGTGAGGCACAGTGGGTAATTTGCAAGGGTATTTTAACCAACATCATCTGATTGTTAAATCATAATTTGAGTCTCTTTTAAAGCAGTTTGTGAACAATGTACAGTACAATCATATCTCAAAGACTACTACTTGACTACTATTTAAAAAATCATTTCATTCCCACTGTAGGAAAATGGTATCAGAACATCAAGGAAAAGTACAGTAATATATTTTCATCTGTCCAGAGTTGTTTAATGGCTACAGGTAATTTCATTTTGCTGATACGTCGATTCATGTTCATCTCCTACACTTACATAACATTACTTACATTCATGCATGAATACTCAACCAGACTAAAAAACATGAGGACGAAACACAAAGTCTAAATTATCCAGAGTTCAGAGAAGCATTCAACAGACAAAGCCACAGAAGAATTGCATGCACTCACCACATAGAAGCCATAGGTGTTGTGCACGTCACGGTGCTCCCAGGCTCCATGCATTGCATCCTTGTGCATTGTGACCTCTGGCCCATTAAAGACTGACGGCTCATTCATGTCGTTCCACGTGTACAGGTTCTCCATGGAACCCTGGAGAGTGGACAGAGATTGTGGATGTAAATCTCGAGGCCAGGCCGACCAGAGAAAGAGCCTGTGACACTTGGTAGTTAAACGAAAGGTTTTAAAAGAAACTATCAGGGGTCATGCTTATCAGAGAGTGTTCTTCAATAATTGTCTTGTCTCACAGAAAGCTGGCACATAGAGCAACAGCTAGCGTGCTAAATCTTCAGTATCTCAATGTCATCAAGAAATCTCCTCGAGGCTCACCTCATACTGATCGTAGGCGAACATGCTGGCCCACCAGGCCCTCATGTCTGCACGGGTAAAGTCTGGATAGCCGGCGCTACCTAAAGCACATCATTCGTTCCCAGGAGAGAGAGACAGAACAGAAAAGAACGTGATACAAATATGAATTGTTAGAATTAAGATTTTGATCTCGATAAGTATAGTTCTTAAAGTGTTTTCACAAAAGCATTTTCTATACATTTTCTAGTGATTGATTTAGACTTACCAGGCCAGCACCAGCCCTCGTAGTCTCCACCATCTTTATTCTTGATATAGAAACCCCGCGAACGGATTTCATTATGGATCTTGTAGTTGCTGTCTACTTTGATATGAGGATCCACAATGGCCACCATCTATAAAAAAAAAAAAAAAAATTAGAGAAAGAAGTTGAGCAGAAAGTCTTTAAAGTGTAAAAACCTCTGGCAGGAAAACCCATGATGTGGATCCTAACACTGTCTGCTGGTACACTGATGCTCGATTATTTATCATCTGTACCTTGCGTTTCTTGTCCATGAGACCCTGCAGCATTTCCTTTGGTGTCGCAAACTTGTGTGGATCCCAGGTGAAATAGCGCTTCCCGTCTGTGTGCTCAATATCAAGCCAGATGAAGTCATAGGGAATGTCGTGCTCGTCAAAGCCTGCATCCACTGACTGCACGTCTTCCTGGTCATTGTAGTTCCAGCGGCACTGGTGGTAGCCCAGGGAAGTCAAGGGAGGGAAGGACTGGGTGCCTGAAGGACAACATGAGAAGTAGGTAAGACAACGACAATAGAGAAGGTGAGACGGAGGAGGACAGTGAAAACCTGATATCAGGCAGTAAAACATTTAATTTGATTTAAATTAACTACATGAAATAACTACATGGTTTGTTAAAACTGGAGTCACTGCCTTTGTGTGAAATGCCTGAACCACCATCAAATAAAATAAAATAACTTCAGTATGAAGATCATGTTGTAAAGGAGAAAGTGCTACATTGAAAAGGAGGTAAAGAACTGAGCCTTCATGTAAATGGCCAGTCATCCATCTTCCTACCTGTAAGGGAGGCATACTGAGAGAAGACATCTTTGGGTGTTGGTCCAAGCATAATGAAGACATCGATGATGCCGCTTTCAGAGATCCAACGCACATCCGTCTGTGGAGTCTCACTGGAGCCCTGAACATAATCCAGCATTTTTCCAAACACCGTCTGGGGAGAGAGCAAGTGAATAAAGGACTGTGATATTGTACATCAGACAGTCATCATGGCCCTTTAAACCAAACTATGATCCAAAAAGTAAAACTGGAATTAAATTCATGCAGTCCAAATGCAGGTGAAGTTCATTTGCTCCTGAAAAAGGTTCTTGGCTGTTTGACAAAGTTTCTGCAGTGAAAAAGACATACCTTTCCAGCTGTGTTGGAGCTAATGTCCACCCAGGTTTCAGCAGCATTGAGCCAGAAGATGCCTGTTGTCCGCTGGGCGTTGTGGGCCAACATAACTGGGACGGCCCCGTACAGGGCCATAGGATTATACAGCTCATACTGGAACACATCCAGGTTGTAGAGCCGATATGGATCTCCATTGCTGCAACGCACAAACACACATGTAGGCTTGATTCAGTGCAGTGAAGACTATACTAACAACTGCGCATGGACCACCCAATGTGGAAGAAAAGTCCAACTCCATTTTGAATGTGAAATATGACTTGCTGTTGCCACTCACTCTGTTGTTTTGAGCCTGAGGGTGTCTGCGTGTTCGGGGATGCCGTATACATGTTCCACACCCGGCAATGAAAAGTCTAAACTAACAGCAGATGGACCTGTTGGGTGAGAATAACCAATAATCATTCAGGTGGCGGCAAAGTAAAAATGGTCAAAGTGATTTTAAAGCTGAGATTTCTACATTTGTCATTTAGTTGATCTGAAAAACATCTATAGTACATAATATGGTACCGGTAATTACACCAAAATTACCTGTAACTGAAAATAGAAGTATGACTTACCATTAGGTTTGCTGTCTGAGTGCGATTTAAACGTTTCCTCCCACATCCCATCTTCTACTTTCTCTTCCTCTTCCTTTGCTGCCTGGCAGGCGAGAAGAAAGAACAGTTATTTACAGGAGGAGACTGAGGTTGGGAGACAGTGTAAAAATGCTGTCTTTAAAATAAAATAAAGAGGAAAATTAATTGTGCTTTAGTGTAGCGAGTACCTCAGCCTGGTTAGCCGGATCAACCTCTTCTTTCTTCTCGGCCTCTGGGTCTGCCTGACTGCTCCATGGTACAGAGAATGGAAGGTGAGTTGGGGAGGGGGAATACAGGAGACAGACAGATGTGTCACTTTGACAGAATCACACCGTCTTGTGAAGAGTGACAATATATGGGAGTATAATTAAACTATGATAAAAAGGAAAAGGACATAAAAACAGGGAGGTTGGTGACTGTCCCCTGATTCCACACTGAAAAATAACAAGTACTCTACAAGGTGATGAATGACTTAACTTTAATGACAAAGGGGACTGAGCAACTCCCTACCTTGTGGCTATTTCAAGCTAGGCATCATGGGACAGGAGCTCAAGAGGCCTACACCTACAAGGCTCCTTAAAAAAGTACCAACTGATACCCAGTGGATCCGACATATACCAAGGTGTATTCCAGGCCATGGTGTATCACCAAAGACCCTTTCACACAAGCCCTGAACTGCCAAGAACTTTTGGTAGTCACACTCAGCTGTGGAAGTGCATGATCTGCAGCAGCACACATGCAGGACACAGTGGTGACAAAGATTTGCTTTCTTTTGATCTCAAAAGAAGCACTGTGTTCTGAGGTAAATTGTTCCCAAATTAAGGAAATTCTTACACCTAGAAAACACAAAAATACAAACACAAGCATAACCACAAAGAGAGATGTTGCTGTTGGGTTTGGGAAGTGAGCAGCGATGCCTGCAAATAAGGCAAAAGCTATCTGTTGGGACACAGACTAGCTATGTGCGAAGTCAGAAATACATCGCTTTTCAACTACTGCGGTTAGTTCTCTCTGGAAACTGAGCAAGCGTGACAAATAATTTCAGTCAACATAACTAGTCAAGAGACCCAGTCGGTCATGCAGTTGCAGGGTTAGACCAGTTTATCAGACGAGCTGCTGAAGTGACACTAGAGGTGTATGATTTAGTTAATCAGACACTGATCTGACAAGACAGTGGTGTACAGTAAAATCAGCAGACCCTACAGTATAATCTCCCAGTGAACGTGTTTTTTTTGATGATCAGGATGATTTTTTTGTTTCATGAAATAAAATTAAAAAACAAAATCAACATCCATATTTTCTGTCAGTATCTAAATTATCCTTCAAAAATACAATGATGATAACAGTCAGGGCGATACTGAGCCCCTTAATTCTGGATCAAATCAAACAACGCCATGCACACACTCACCCACACTGCTCTCTTTCACGCTCAGTCACATTTGAGGGTAGATACAGAACGTAGTTTGATGGGATTCCCTATATTTTATGTCACTATTGGCAGCATTGGCACAAGGAACAGAATACACACTTACAAATCTTAAGGGTCTTTACCTAGTGAATACCCTCTTGATATTATCCCACACGCTAGCCACTGTGCTAGTTACTTTATAGGAGAAACTAGGATGATAAGGGAGAAGAGGACAGAACAACGAGTCAGAGACAATACTCAAAAAACAAACCATTTCATGGGAACAAAAATAGAAATCATCCACTGAGTGAGAACGTGGATTAAAAGAGAGGGCTGGTATTTGTAAGAATGCGTGGTTTCTCACGTGTCCTTGCGCATCCTCAGGTGCTCAAAGGCCAGCAGGCCGCGCGAGTTCAACGACATCAGCACTTCACGTCCCTCCATGATGTCCAGTCGGAAGGGTCGGGCACTGACGATGACCCTCTGAGACTCCGCGCCCAGGGACAGCACCACCCCGTTCTCGTCTTGAGACAAGAGGGACAGACTGAGGCAGAGAGGGGAGGAAATCAGGGTCAAGAGAGGATTTAGCTTTGTAAAAGAGAAGTGAGGACAAAAACTAAAAGAACTCAATTAGAGCTGTCTTTTTCATAAGTCTATTATCTACTCCAGACTGTTATTATAATCTACTGAGGCCAAACCAAACTTCAAGGTTAGAAGTTTCAAAATGATTGTAAGAGATAAAGCCAGAAAGCAATTATATGAATAGGCTGGCTCTTTTTCAAGTGGCCTCTTTTGTTTCAGAGGAAGAATTTATATTCAGAGTTTCAGTTCTCACTTTCCTGCCATTTTCACAGTTGAATTATGCACCAGGGTACATGCCTCAACTTATACAGTAGAGCACATTTTTGTTTCCATCCATCTCCCTGTGAGTAACTTTATTAGGAGGTATTCATTTACTTCATACGCCGACATTTTGATAAGTCATAGAAGGAAAACATTGATGTAAGTAACATTAATGATGGCTCTGTTGCATTCAAGTGTCCCAGTAAGTAAGTCATAACAGTGTGACAGTGAGCCAACATGCACAACACCAGGACCTTGAAAATGAGGCAGCTAAATGGAATTCAGCCATCACTGACTTTTGTTCATGACTGAGTTTCTCCTACTGTGACATGTCAAATAAAAAAGGTACATCATCATTCTCTTTCTTCATATTGAAAGCGCTCTATGCTCCCCTATTTTCCCCATCAAAATGGAAGGTGTAGGAGAAATGTGTGGTCTTTGGCTGTATTAATGAAATTGACAATGGCAGGACTACAGATAGAAATTGTTAATTTTGCCTGTTTTAGTTTAAGTCTGTAATGTTAGAAACCTCCACCTACCCACTCACACCACAGAGTTAGTAACTCCAATGGGAGACTTACGGCTCAGTAGGTGGCTCCCTGATGAGCACGTCTGGGACCTCATAGCGAGGCTTCAGCGGCTTCAGCTCGTTAATCTTAACCCTTGTTATGTTTCCCTGGAGACGGTAGAGCTCGAGCAGCAGACGCACCTGAGAGCCAAACACAGAGAGGGGGGCAGAAGGGGAGAGGGTAAAGATTCAGGAGAGGCAAAGGAGGGTACAGAGGAATTCCATTATTATCTGATAAACACTAAAGCAGAGGTTGGCAAATGGGTTCAGCAAAGAGAGAGTTTTTTTCTGTATAACACTTAGTTTGTCATGTTAGGCATTTGATACCACAAGGAAAATGAAAACTGGTAACTGGTGCTCTAATGACACTATGTCAACTTTTACTGAAGTTTTAGTAAGCAGAGGTCATTCTGGGAAATGGGCTGAATATCCAATGTGGACATGTTTCGCTTTCAGCTGACACTTCAAAAACATGAGGAGTTTGGGATTTATTACACTGTGGGAACTTTTGAGAGGAGGGTAACTTCCAAAAGAAGACACCTTGCAAGACTTGATGTTAAACATTAAGTGCGTTATCCCACTGGCCCACTGCTTCCTGAGTCGACTGCCTTTTTATGTGTGATTCACCTTGTTGTTGTCATTGATGAGCTGCAGGGTGAGTCTGGTGTTGGTCAGCTCCATGGTCTCCAGCAGAGCTCGATAGGGAGACTCACCAGGCTTCAACGCTCGCTGACGCCTGTTTAAAACATAAAACCAAGTGTCAGTAACCATGTTAATTTTCTCTTCTTTTTTTTTTACCCCCAGCAACACTATCTTTAAACAAGTGAAGTATTGCACTCACTTGCAGAAGGCACTCTGGTCACAGGTCTTGAAGTTGCCCTTGTCCACAGCCCACGTCCCACTGAGGCACACAGCCATCCACAGCACCAAGACAGGTGCCATCCTACAAAGAAAATCAAGGAGACAGCATAAACTTTAAGATGGTTTGGCTTAAAGTCACCTTTCCAATTCATTAAGTCACATTTGATTGAGCAATACCCGAGCCAAACTACAGCCCGCATACAGGAGTTACACAAAAACACACACTAACACAAGCACACACCCGGACTTTGATCCCACTATGGAGGTAGAACATGTCTTCCAGTGAAAGGCAGCGCCAGAAAAATGTCAGTCAGCTAATTAAATCATTTCCCGTTTCCTCATCCTGCTGCAGCCACACTGTGCATATTTTAACATTTAACAGACTGTCCAGAGTACCGTTTTTCATTTTATACTCTGAGTCTGCATACAGAGACTAATTCCCAGGCCTCATACTCCTGTTAGAGCCTGGCGATGTGATGTGTTTGACATGATGCCAAGAGACAGCATTAGCTAACGTATCGGCTAATGCGTGCTAGCTCGCAGTCAATAGGAATTAAATTATGTAAAATTACAACTAAACCCAGGCAATAATTATTTACGTGGCAACAATAGTGCATTAGTCTTTTATGGGCGAAGTAACACCCGATTATCTGATAGCGTTGTTGTCGTTATTTACCTCTTTGGATACCTCAGGATATCGTGCTAACAGACTGCCTGTCAAACCGCTAATTCAATTGAGAGGGATCTCGACTTCTCCACTATGATTTTCCTTCCTATCGACCGTTAAACCCCAAAACAAAAAAATCTGCTGACCCGTTTACCGAGTGTGCAGCCGGGGTGATAATCTCACTGATAATGTATCAAACAAACGATAAATTCACGATGAAAGAGCGGAACTGCTTTGTCTTACCTCTCAGTGAAGGAGGCCATCTTGATTATGCCCCCGCTTAACTCCGCCCATTTCACTCCGCAACAAAGATCGTTAAAAAGGAAGAGTCACCACAACGCAACGAAATATTTGTTGAAAAAAAAAAAAAAAACTTCGTATGATTAGATGACACGTCATCTCCAAGCTCCAGTCAGAGAAGTGCACATTTGTCCCAGATTTGTCCCAGCGCTCACACATCCGACCAATGCAACGTTCAAGCTGCGGAAACACGTTTACAATCTAATGCAATCCAACACAACAGCCCTGCAATAAATCATAACTTTGTGAACCCATAACCCTCATTAACCAGACCATTCTACCTCAAAAGCCAATGTTGTTATACACCATCATATTTACTCCTTTTTTCCATAAGTGTTGGCTCTTTAGATCATGAATCTGTTAATTTGAGAGGAAAAAAAAAATCACTATCTGCCACACTAAGGCCATAGCCTGTAACTGTAATCACATTGTTATATAGGGGGCCACAAGCAGGGTCTGGAGCCAATTTGGTGCTGAATAATACTTTAAAATATTAGTGTTTTTTATCCCCCGGAATACAAATAATGGCAGGACTTCTGGAGGTCATGACCAACATAAAATGCATCTAAGGAGTTACAAGATGATTACCGGCCTCTAAAGTAAGAAAATCTCAATTCTGCTACATTGAGTAATGTTTATTTTTCAGAATTTTTTCTATTGTTTTTTTCTTGTGAAAAACAGCAGATTAATATATTTATTATTTTCATTTATTTATATACTATTAAAATGAAACAGTCTCTAACAAAGAAGGCCCAGAGGATTAACAGTATGTAAAGACCATTGTAATAAGACTTGGTGATCACCTGAATCACAGTGAGTGAGTCCTGTCATGATACATTTTAGTGTAAACAAGGATGCTCAGTTCAAGACACATTCTAGGACCAAATTAAGATTTTATTTTGTATAGTGGCTGAAATAACAGTTTGTGAAGTTTTGAACATGAACAATCTGAAATTATACAAAACAAACAATCTATAAATGGTAACGTTGTACTTTCTAACCAAAATAACATATTAAGGCTGTCTTTTGTGGGGAGCAAATTCTATATTAACACATTATACATGTTTGTCATTTCTCTTGTCCCCTTGTCTTTCTTACAGAAACAACTTGTTAGAAAAGTTGAAAAATATGGTACAAAAGGTTCACACACACACACACACACACACACACACACACACACACACACACACACACACACACACACACACACACAACACACACACACACACACACACACACACACACACACACACACACACACACACCCTCTCTCTTGTGTGAAAATGTAGAACAGCTATAGCAACTTTGCAGTCCACTCTCGGAACAATGTAACACAGCTTTACATCTATTTTACGGCATCTATTTATTCCCTGCCACCTGCTCTTCATGGTTCACCACTCTTTAGAGCTGGAACCGCCAGCACAAGTGTCCCAATCTATCAATGTTTTTATGCAGGACACTGTGAATCGGTGCCACGTATCTTGCCACGTCACCGTCCCGAGAGAAATCCCTGCAGAACAGGCCCTTCTCTGAGCTGAAGACAAACTTCTGGGGCATTGGTCCATTGCCCCTCACATACTCCCACACAGCCAGGAGCAGCAGCCTCACCTCAAAGGGAGTGAGGTGGGGAAAGGCTTCGTGTACGTTGGCCAGCACAGGAGGCAGGAGCTGGCCTTCTCCCATGCATGACACCAGGAGGCAGGAGGCCTGTAGGTGCCACGGGGAATCTGTGGATGACATCTCACGGGACGCCTCCCAGTGGGCCAGCAGGGTGGCCAGGAGGCCTCGGAGCACAGCGGAGCAGTAGCAGAGAGCCGGGCGTCCAGCTGCCACCACCTGAAGTAGAGGGAAAAGCACCGGGTGAGCCTCAAAGCAACGACGAATGTGGATGTCTCGCTCCACCGTGGTGCGGGCATGCTCTTCTGGGGGCCAGGACAGCTCCCCGTTGGCCACATCCGGACAGACGTTTTCCACCAGTGTGACTGCTACAACCTTGGCTGCCTCGGCGTTGATGGGCGGCGGCTCGTCAGGGTCAGATGGGGGTTGTGAGCCGTTGATAGAGCCGTTGAGACCAGAGGAGCTGCAACACTGGACTACGACAGCCAACAGAGTCTGGATGTTCTACAGAGGGAAGAAAATGATGGTGACACGTTGACAGTCTTTTCTGCTGCAGTACATCAAACACAAAATACACATAATCACACTTACTATAAAAGTTCTACTGTTTTTAATCATTTTCTGATGTGCTGATGAGATAACAGTCATGCAGGAAGAAATGAAATAAAACATATCTGCAGAGCTTTACTTCGATGGACCGCCCTCTACCTCCACCCCAACAACATTATTTTTAGTGTTTGCCTGAAAACGTATTTTCAAGCTCTAGCTGTATGTTCAATCTGCACACATGGCCTACTTTAAATATAAAAATTACTTTTGGTATACATCTACATTTTGCTTTAACTGCAGTTCAACTGTCCAACTCACCTGGATGACCCCAGATGGGTCAGGCAGCTGTGTGATGGTGCGGATCTTCAGACCCTTGCCGATCACCCCGGCATGAAATACAGACCACACACTGCCAGAAAAGTTGACGGTGGTACCGAACCGACAGTTGATGTCCAGCAGGGAGGCTCCGAGGTCAGGGGACACAGAGGGGGAAGTAACAGGGGCCCCAGACATGTCTGCGATCAGCCCTCCAAACAGGTCAGTGTTGCCTTTATGTAACGCTCCCTCAACCAGCTGCTGAAGCACCGCCTTGAGAGTGAGCGGAGAGTACGCTGCAAAACGGGACAGGAGCAGGACTGAACAGTTCACCGCCTCGCCTGCCTGTCCTCCATCCCTCCCTATCTTCCCCCCTTCTCCTCTCCTCCGAAGCGCCAGAAAGAAATGAGTGACAGCAGCACGGGAAAGCAGAAGCAGGTGTGCTGGGGAGGAGGTGCGAGGGAGGGGGCTACAGGACAGGAGGCGCACTGTGGCGTGAGATACAGCCGGGTCACCGTGGAGAAGGAGCGGGCCAAAATCATGGAGGTGTCCTGAGACCGCTGAGCCGACCTGGATGGCCATGGAGGACTGAGCGCCCCCTGATCCTCTTCTCTCCTCATCCTGACTCTGGATGGCTGCGGCCAGGTTAAGCAGCAGTTGTCTCAGCTGCCGGGGCCCCAGGGTGTGTGTATGGATCTGGGCCACACAGCGAGCTACAGCGGCAGGAATGAGTCCCGCCATGCAGGAGGAGAGTGTGGTGTGAAGCTGCCAGGCCAGAGCCAGCTCCTCTGGGTTGCGGGCCTGGGTGAGTAGCTGGCAGAGGGCCTCGGTGGCAACGCTGGGACCCCCATACACTGACAGCAGACACAGAAGCTGGTGAAGCCAGAGGTGACGTTTTCTCTCCAGTCGTAGTGTTTCAGCACAGAGCTCACCCACATGAGACTGCAGCTCCTCCAAAAAGGGGATGACCCTCTGGGGCTGAAAGGAAGCAGAGTGATGGTGATTTCCTTCAACTACATCCGAGCGGTTGAAGACCAGTTTGTGGAGATGCAGAAGCAGCATCTGAAGGAGGCGGTCACAACCTTCTCTGACTCCTTCATGAGGGGAGGGTGTCGGGCCGGAGATGATGACTGAGGCTGGGGTCGCTGTGTCTGCCAGAAAACGGAGGACCCGGGACCCTCCTGAAGGACTCTGGCTAATGAGATGGACAGCAAGCCCTAGCATATTATCCAGTTCCTCTCTGGGGAGGCCCTGCAGCAAGGCCTGCAGCTGGAGCAGGACAGGAGGGCGTAACAACTCCACCAGCTCTGCAGACACAGCACCGAAGAGGTTGGGAGACATTGCAGCCAGTTGTAGCAGAAATGGTACAGCAGCACGACGCAGCTGAGGGGAACTCTCCCAGGAGGTCGAGGACGAATTGGGAGAAAGAGGGCTCGATGGAGTCAGGCTCTCCTGAAACATCCTGAGCAGCTCCTTCCTGATGCTGTCGGAGTGGTGTACTGCAAGGTGTCCAAGGATTCCCACCACCGAGCCAATCTTTGGCACTCTGTTGCCTTTATCCGCTCCCATCACCATTAGCCCTTGGTCCTTGGCGCCATGAGAGCAGAAGTCCTTCAGTCCACATGCCAAGACTCGGCTGATGATAGTACCCGGGAAGGCAGACCCAATGTGAGCCACCACCCAGTCGAAATGTGGGGAGTGTTGAACCGAGGTGTCCAACAGTGCATCCACACAGGCATCAGGGCACCAGGCCAGCATGGCGGCCAAACACTGAGAGTAGGCCTCCATGAGGGACCGGGTGGCAGCACAAGACATCCAGAGCTGGAGCAGTTCATTGAGGCTGGAGGAGTGGGGGGCCACCCTGCGGCCAGCGTGCTTGCTGCTCAGCTGGCCCAACAAGTCCACAGCCCAAGCAGATACCAGGGGGGCCCAGGCCCGGGGGTTGAGCCGGATGAACTCTGATAGCACGCCATGGACCTCCTATGGATGAACAGAAATAATTAAAACCGTTTCCTGAGGAATTTAACTGACCATTATCCTATATTTCTGAGTGATTTAGAAACCTTATATGATATTGGGCTATACAAATACACCTTAGTTGATTTTGTATCTCTTCAATGAGGACTTACTGAAAATGGCCTGTAATGTTTAATCTTAATTAGTCTTAATAATTGCATCACTGTAAGTTCTATGTATGTCCCACCTGTATGATGTCCTCCAGGTTAGAGCTGACCGCGGAGCTGGCTTCCCCCTCTGTCTCCAGGTTGTGCAGGAAAGCAGAGACGTGCTCATCGTACACACCCCTCAGATGCTCCAGCACCGCCCCTCGACAGGCTGGGACTGAGCGCAGCAACCGCACAGCGCAGCGGGCGTGTTCCCGGACACTGAGCTTCCGCCCCTGAACGGTGTCAACGCCACTGATGAAGGACTTGATCTCCTGGGAGAGTTCCTGGGCACTAGGGTAGAAGGGTGGACAGGATGAGTGATTTGCAAAGTGTGATGTTTAGCATCCATAAGCAGAAAATGATGAGGAAAAGGAACAAAATAAAAAGAGGTGTGTGCCTGTATTTGTGTGAGAGCGAAAGGTTCAATTCAAACTACCCATAAAGATGTATTTATACATCACTAACAACAAGGAAGAGAAACATAGTATTCAACTATTGTGTCAATTGATAGTTTAGTCGAAATGTAAGAAAAAGTAATGAAAGACCCACAACTTCCCAATGCCCGGAGTGATGTCTTTAAACTGCAAGGTTTGTTTGACCAACAGCCAAAAACCAAAACATATTTAATTTACTGTCATACATGATGAAGACAAGCAACAAATCCTTATATGTGAGAAGCTGGAACTAATAACTATTGTTTTTTTGATTTACATTATCTTTTAAACAATTCATATATACTATCGAAGTTGTTGTAGATTAATCTTCTTTCGATTGCCTAATATTCTGTACACAGCTTTTTTTTTTCTTTTTTTTTTTTTTTTAAATCAAAAATCAGATTTTGATGCTCTTCTCTGGTTTGTTAATTTGTAAACTGAATATTTCTGGGTTCTGGGTTTTAAGATGTCATTATAAGGTGTCATGGAAGTTGTGGTAGGTGTTTTTCACTATTCTTAGATTTAAAAAAGAAGAAGAAAAGGGCAACAACTAAAATCTCTCTTTTTCTTAATTAACTGATTGATTGCCTCGTCCAAAATTTGTCGGAAAATAGTTTAAACTGAGCAAGTGGATATATTCATGGATTAGTGTTTCAATTGCTGTCAGATAAATGCTACAACAAAAATTTAAGAAAACATGATGAAGACAAGCAGCAAGTTTTCATATTTTTTGGATCAACTAATTGATTAAATGACTCATCTGCAGCTCTATATCAAAAACAGCAGCACATTGTCATAACTGAGAAGCTGGAACTAGGTAATGTTAGGCATTTTTAGATGAATGGATTTTTTTTTACTAGTAATCAATTAATTTATATTCATGGACAGATTCATTTAGTGTCAATGAACTAATCATTTTAGCTCTACAATTTTTAAAGAATGAATTATTATTAATTATAATATTTATTAATTACAATAATGATTACTATCAAATATGATCATTATGAATTGTATTAATTCATCATTAGCAGTTGCATTACAGCCCTAAAATAAATTCAATTGAAAATCTCATATAAAATATATCAAATATATAAAATACTGAATACTAAAATACTGGTGCTTTACAAAGACGTGCTTTGCTCCAACTGATAACATTTCCTCAGTGTAACCGTGCCGCATGTTGTCAATCCAGTCACTTTCTTCATGAGCTGGCCCTACAGAACAATGTCGTAACAAATAAAGGTCTGATCCAGTATTGTCTATACCGTTAACTTAAATATAAAACATAAAACACGCACTAAACTGACTTTCAGGTCTAAATTGTCCAGTCCTCCACCACTCACCTCAGGGCAGTCTGCGGGGTGTGAGTGTGTGAGCTCTGCATCGCTTTCAGCGGACTCCCGTCAAACACCACAGACATCGCTTGGTCTTTTAACATTAAAGCGTCACATCAAATCCTCCTGTCAGCTAATGTGACTTCGACGAGGACAACAAGGACAGTTTTTTTGTTATATTTTCTGTACAATTTCAGGACAAAAATACAGCGAAAGGGCGCTACAAAGCCGGAAGGTGGAACTTCTTCGTCGCTATGAAAAAGAAAACCGACATGGACAGCTGACGTCACTGGCGACATCTAGTGGTGACGAAAGACATCTCTTAAAGTTTAGAGACATGAAATTTAGTGTATTTTTAAAGAAAAGTATGGCAATTATATTATTACCATATACTGTTATTGATACAACACATTTCTAGGTTTAGAACTAAAGTAAGTTTTGGTCAATTCTGCTACTGTTTAAAGAATGAAAGCATAAATTATGTAATAATGGAACACTGGAAATAAATCAACTTATATTTAGACATGCAATGTTTATTTCCAAAAACTACTTTATTAGTTTGAACATGAATACAAAAACAGGTAATGTCAAATAGAAACCCAAACAACAACATACCATAATACAAACCAGTTACACACATTTAACAAGCACTGTCCAGACAGACACAAATCATCCCACTTCTCCCACACCAGTGGGACCCCTCAGCCACCCTCAGCTCAATTCTTACATTATCCCAAATGTATATGATTACCAGTGTAGTGTTCTGAAGGTTTCCCTTTAGCAATAAAGGCCTCTCCTAGAAGATATGGCTTCCATAAGTTAAGAAATGATTGATCATCATCTTTAAGAACAGAGAAAACCCTTTCATGTGGTGACATTATTCAAAATTTCTCTATACAACAGGGTGACAGTAGAAAGTATTTCCTTGCCAGAAGCATTTTTTTTATTAAGCAATGTAAACTTCAGAGATGGTCGATAAAAAAACAAAATGTAGGCCAACGGAGCAGGAGTGTTTTAACATACTTTTTATGCCACATGAGAGACATGGGTGCATGATAACCCACTTCTACAGAAATTTGCCAACTACCAATGACTGGCATACATTACATTTGGCACAGAGATCCCATCATTCTGCAGCATGATTATCATGATGACACAGCGTGATTGTGTCACAAATAATCAAAGGTCAATAAAGCAATATTGCAAAATGGTAAAGATGGACAGGGCTTTGCAGCAAATAGGGTTTAATAATATTGCATAATATTATCTGTAATATACAGTCAGTTGCCAGTGTATTAGGTACACCATACTAAATGTACTGCAGTCAAAAACTGAACATTATAACATTCATGAATGTAGGAGATTTATTGCAGGACTGTTGCATCAGGCTACATTAGTTTTATCAAGGTGTACCTGATTAACTGCCTGCTGAATTTATGCATTATAATAATCATTATTATTGTTATTATTACTGTTATTATCATTATTATTGTTGTTTTTGCTGTTGTTATTGTTAGTAGTACTAGAAGTAGCAGTAGCAGCGGCTTTTATTGTGAAGGTGACGGGCCCTAGCGGCTACAGAGAGCAATGATCGGCTGATCGCTCACAGCTGAAATTTGACGTCAGTGTCTTTGACGACCCTGTTGATACACCGGCCCGTGGACATTATCGTTTACGGTATGAAGAAGGACTTTCCGACCATTTACATACTGAGTTGTAGGCTAGTGTCAGACTTTGTGAGCCCTGGTGTTTTATATGGTGTAACGTTAATGATGATTAAAGGTGATTTAGATTATGTAAACACAAACCGGCTAAGAACTAGCTTGCCTACGACTCCCTTTATGTCTCGTCGCTTGTTTAGGCTCGTGCTGTTTGATTAAGCTTTGAAATAATTATTTTTATCTGTCATTTAACCGAATACACTCGCATTATTTTGGCGATGATCCACTTTGTTTTACAGCATCTCATCTAAACAAGAACAGGAAGGTGTGTGCACGTATTAACGTTACTTTCACATTCAACTCTTTTGAGAGGTGCTGATTTATACCATTTCAGAAGGTGTAGTTTCTATTATTTTTGTCCATTTTTACATCCCTGAATGTTGGTTAAATAACAAAACATGACTGACTCAAACAAGACTGAGACCGGGAAAAAAGAGGAGACTGTCCTCGAAAAACACACCAGAATTCAAACTTACCTAAAATTAATTAAGATAAAAAAGATTATTCAATAGTCAAAAAGTATAAGGTTCATTCTTCAGTCCCATATGGGCACCTGTGTTTTGTTAAAACCTTTATCAAAGCAAATACAGTTATTTTCAATAAACAAGTTTCAATGCCAATCTTTACTTTTTCAAGTACAGGTTTTGTTTTCAGTTGCCAAAATCTATAGACACACACACACACACACACACACACACACACAATATGTAAAATGCTGTACTTTTGAGATAACAAATACATGAACAACCATGCTAAATACACACAGATACACAGATAAATTGTATATCATTTTATCTCATATCGTGTGTTAATATTTGGTCTACAAAAGGGTGCCGGCGGCCGGCGCTGAAAGTCACACCAATCAAAGATTTACAGACGCAAGAGACACTGAAATGGCTCCGACTCTGGTGAGGAATTTACTGCTTCATTAGAATATAGAAAATAGACTATCTTTTTTGGTTATTTTTTGGTGTTCTTGGGACGTGTAATGGTAATTATGAGTCATTATGCACTGGATAACATTTAAAGTGTGTGTTTCCAGCATACTATGGTTTTATAGCATTTAATTTAATAAAAAGTCATATTCTTATCTTTGTTTAACCCAGATTATGTCAGAGAGTTCAGGTCAAATGTGCCGCAGTTGTTGCTAAAACAGTCTGTTGCAAAGTCAAACTATTTTTTTCTGTGTCTTCTAATCCAAGTATGATGAGAAACCAGAGCCTGGGGACTTGATAGAAATCTTCCGTGGCACCTACCAGCACTGGGCGGTTTACATCGGTGATGGCTTTGTCGTTCACTTGGCACCACCCTGTGAGTCATGGTACACAACTCTCTGGATTGTGACAGAAGTCCCAGTCTGGAACAAAGAGCACCTTCATCTGACAGCTCACATTCACTGTGGCATAAAGTTTTTCAGACCAGAGTATCAGCTTAAATTAAATTAAAACACACACACAATATGTTGCAAATGTATGCATGTCTGTTTATCTCTCTTTCTGTCATTCCTTTTTATTGATAGCTGAGGTCCCAGGTGCGGGCGCCAACAGTATGATGTCCGTTCTAAGTGATAAGGCTGTGGTGAAGAGAGAGGAGCTGTGGGATGTAGTGGGAACAAACAAGTGGAAAATAAACAACAGCCTGGATGAGAAGTACAAGCCCCTCCCAGTTCCTGTCATTGTGAAGGAAGCCCGTAAGCTGGTGGGCAAGGAACTGCCATACTGTGTCCTCAGGGGGAACTGTGAGCACTTTGCCAACGAGCTGCGCTACGGCAAGGCTGAGTCCCGGCAGGTAGGTCGAGGCATGTTGGTCTTTAACATTTACAAGACATGTTTTGGACCAGGGGACAGGGTGCAGCCAGTGTAGACTTATGTAAGTAAGCGTTGAAGAGACTTAAAATTGAGTGGATCTATAGCGCTGATCTGGGATTTGTACCAAAAGGCTCAACATGTATAAAAAAACAGAGATCTCCCCCATTACTTATCATGGCTATCTGCTCAAGACGAGTTATGGAGGGGAAAGGACTCCCATAAAGGAAAGCAGTAACTTTGGACCGCTAAAGAGGGTGAGAAAGTCTGCAGAGGCAGCCTCAACTGTGCACTGCTTTATCTTTTGATGCAGACATTTGCAGTTTAATCTGTGATGAAGCGTGGTGGCCGTGGTAGCTTGATAGCTTGGTTTTAACAGTGGCAAGAAAAAGAGTGAACCCTTTAGAATTATCTTTATTTACATATACATTTGTCAACTAAACTGGTCAGATCTTCATTTAAGTAAAAATGATTAACAAACACAATCTATTTAACTTATAACGTTCTTGTCCATACTGAAAATTTCATTCAGACATTCACAGAAGCTATTTGGAGTCAGGAGTTATCAAACCTGGAGTCCAATCAATAAAAACAAGATTGGAGGTGTGGGTTAGAGCTATTTTGATTTATAACAAAAAAAGCATACACATTTTGGTCCTATTACATTACATATTTCATTACTAAAACATTTTGAGTTTGCTATTCACAAGAAGCATCTGCTGATGTGAACGATGCCTCACAAAAGAGAGATCTCAAGTCTTGCGATCAAGAATTGTTTATTTATTTGCATGAACCTGAGGTGATTACAAAGTCATCTCAGAGTTTAGATGTTCATCAGTCCACAGCTACACAGTGTCTATGAATGGAGACATTTTAGTTCTGTGGATACTCTCCCTAGAAGGGTGCCCAGCTAAGATGAATCCAAAAGTAAATTGTGGTGCATGGTTGCATGGAGCACGGTGTCCTGCCATGGACACCATGGACACCATGGACAGCATAGACAGCATGGCAGGACACAGCTGCTCTCCAAACAAGACTAAATCAAAACCTAGTGTACGGACAGTGTATGGTCAAAGTGCAAAAGTGAGGATGGAGTTAAAAACCGTTGTGGAACCGCTGTAAACAACTGACATCATCATGGTGTATTTGCATTCTGCCTTGTGTCAGCTGGTTTCAGCTCTTTGCTCCTACTCTCTGTGCCAACATGTACAGTATTTTGATGCAGCTGAATTTCCAGTGAACAAATACAGTGTTTTAATAGCGTTTAATTTCCAATAAAGTTGCTCTCATTTACATGAATTTCTGTTTCTGTTGTCAGACAGTGACTGCAACACAGCCCATTAAGACTGCATGTTAACCGACAGTCATTTCCGATCCACATTACTGGCAAGTAGCTAAAGTTTGTCCAAAAAGTCACTATATCAGTCAACAGGTGCTTTTTTTTGGAAAATAAGTCTAAAAATCTGACAACAAATGTGCTAAGATGGCAACACTGCAGGCCAGCTGACTAATGGTGTAACTTGATCACTCAACTTTATCACTCACTCAGTCAGTCAGTGGTTTATAAGCTGTTGTGGCTAAATCTCAGGGTGGCTGTCCACCTGCAGAAGCTCAGCAGAAGTTGGGTGACGCAACAATGACCCTTAACATCAAAGTTAATCTACTATAGAATGACTTCAAACAAAGAAAATTCACCATTGGCCCAGTCATAGCCCAGGCCTTAATCCAGTATAGAAAGCTGTGGAACGACCTGAAGAGAGCTGCTTACACCAGGCTTGTATGAGTTGACGCAGCTCTGTACGAGGAATGGTTCGAAATTCCTCCTGAACATTGTGCATGTCTGATCAGCAGCTACTGGAAGAGCTTGTTTTAGGTTATTGCTGCCAAAGGAGGTTTGACCAGTCATTCAAGTTCAAGGGTTCACTGACTTTTTCCACTAGTGAATGTTTAATGGGTATGTTCAATAAAGACATAAAAGATTAGCGCTACTCTAGTATGACACAGAACTATTCTCCTAAAAGTTTGGAGAATAAAGCATGGTGTACTGTAGAAGAGCTGTGCTATGTTTCAAGCTCACATGTAACCGTTTTATTCAGCTTAGAACCTAGACCTTAGAAATATTTCTGTCTGTGGATCAGAATAAAACAGTGCTATAAGATGTTTTCTGTGTGTGTGCAAATATGCATATCATGCATATCCAAAGATGGCCAAGGAGGAAAAGCTGACAAGAAAGATATTTGGCTCTTGTTCAAAAGATGTGCACATTTTTCTACAGACGTGAGTTTGGTGAGGCATTTTTTTTAAAAATAAAAATTGGATCTACATTTGTATATAAATTAAAACTAATATGCAAGTGACACAATTCCCTGAGTTGTGGATCATTTTATTGGAGTTTTCAGTGTCGAGAACACTCAGCATGTCCATGTTCTCCTACTGAAAGATGTGTGTTTCTCTCTGTAGGTGCGTAAGGCAGGAGAAGTAGTCATGGCCGCAGGCCTGGCAACAATGGTGGGTCTGGGCGTTGTGGCTCTGGCGGGAGTCCTGTTTGGAAGCAGCAAAAAAGAAGACAAGAACACAAAGTGATCAAAGTCCTGAGTTGTCCGTTTAATGGCTTGATTAACACATCACCAGCAAAGCCTAACTTGTGCTGATCATAATCAATCTCAGTCACAGATAACTAACTAACTAACTAACTAACCAACTAAACCTCCACCTGTCCCTCATGCCTTTTTTTTAGTTTGAAAAGCAATGCAAGGCACTTTTTAAAATTTCTATGGCATAAGCACAACGTACAGGATCTCCACTACTTAAGGTGCCATAGATGTTAAAATGTTTTAATAAGACATCTCAAGGATGAATGAAGATATTTTTTGAATTATGAAGGATGTGAGATTCATGTGGGTGATGGTGGGGTTGGGTGGGGTCTTTTCTACCGATTTATAATTATTTTCATCCTGAAAAGTTTTAAACAAAAATGCTGATTGCTGCTCATGGTGGAATAGTTTTGGCTATTTGAATCAAATCTCAATGGTGATTGTTGTTAGCTGGTACTAAATAAGCTATCTAAAAAGAACATTTAACAATCAAAATACATTTAACTGAAGAAATTGTTATTGCATCTCACAGGAAAGCCATATAATGTCATGTTACACCACTTTGTCGTCCTTTGACGTTTTAAAAGATTTTAATAAAAAAATAATTTGTGTGAATCTTGATGTTAGTCTGTTGTTCCTTTACTTTAGTAAAAGTACCACTGCAACAATATAAAAATAATCCCCCCACATGTAAAAGTTCTGCATACACTGAATACACTTTTCACAACCTCAAAATGCCCCATATTCACAAGCACACCCCCAAAAATCCTCTGATTTCTGTAAGACATACAGAAAGATTTATAACACACACAGAAAGTTAATGAACAAGTTATGTATTGACTGCAATCCTTAATGGCTGCTATAATTTCCGCAGATCACTAGATGTCACTGTACTTTATTTCATCAAAGCTTCAAAGCTTTGACTCTTTTTCAGATGTGTGTGTGTGTGTGTGTGTGTGTGTGAGATCTCCTGGTACAGGTGTTAAAGTATACTAGGAGTTACTAGGAGAAGCATTAGAAACAATAACAGGATCAGGAGGGACAGTAGGAGGAGCCGCCTTTTGCAGCGCTTTACATGAAGGGTTTACTGGATACACTGGACCAGTTAACTTTCTGAGTGTCATCCTCCTCCTGAATTTATTCTCTGTCAGTAGCCTACTCCAAGGAATACATGAATTAATTTAAATAATATCTCATTATTTCCAAGTGTGTATTTGTTTCTGTTTGTTTTTATGTAAATTCATGGTAGCTACACTGTGAAAATACTAGATGTTTTAGTCACTTATTAAACGGATTAAAGCTCCATACACTTCACCTACGGCTTTCATCACTGCCAATAGGCATCTGTCATAAAGTTTCACTTTACACAGGGAAGCCAGTCAAGGACATCCTCTCTCTCCCTCGGATGTACACTGTGAAAATCTATTCAGGAATTTCAAACTTATCAATTAACTGGTCCAAAACTCCTACCACTGCAAGGATGTGGCAGCCTACTGTTCACTGCAACAAGGCAACACTGAATAATTATCAACATATACCCGAAGCTGTTATAGTTATTTAATCTAAACTTCACACCACTACTCAAAACAACAGCAGATGACCAGAACCGCTGGATGAACATATTACTTCCACTATCTGGCAGAAAAGGAGTGATAAAAATCAGATCCTCCCTTTACTTGGTTCAAATGCTGCGGGTCAGTCATCACAAAATTTTACTGGAAAGTAAAACCACAACCAATTAAAATAACAACTTTGCAGAAATCCAAAGCACAAGGAGGCCTAGCAGCATCAAACTTTTATTAATGCTTATTTGCTAATTAACTGAAATTCAGTGGATAAATCCCAAACCAACAGATGCATCCTGGACAGAGGAGGAGCATAAATATTAACTCGAGTGTAATTTTTCATTCTGCAGTATACCATATAGCACCAAGTATCGACCTTAATCACTAAAGAAATCAATTTTCTTGGATATCAAAATACAAACATCTCTAGTGCCCATCTTTGCTTTCATGTGAGTGATTATTCCATATTAAAATGAATATTGAAGATGATACATGTGACAAGATTGTACGTCTTTTAACAATGTTCTGAATTTCATTTACATTCCATGAGGTTACTTTTATTGCTTTAATCACCATTTATATATATATAAAAAAAGAGTGCAACATAGAGTACATCCATGATTGGAGCACGTGTGTGTGAAAACCTAAATGAAGAACAATTTTCTACAGCTCTTTGAAATTTTTAGGCTAAAAACATATTGCTCAAGAACAGAAAAGAGTTTGCCCACAGAAATGTTTAGATGAAGTGTATCAAGAGCGCTGCTTCTCAGTCCAGTAACTCTAAACGTCCTTTACTTTGCCTTAGAAATCATTATAATGTCCGGTGTCCTGACAACAGAGCTACTGCCTATCTCAAAATATGAAACATGGGTCTTTCTTTTTTTTTATGAAATAGAAAATTAAAATCAAACCAGGTCGCTCTTCCCTTTTTGACTATGAAAAATAATTTTTTTTTTTTTTTTTTTCAATTTTTTTATTTTAAAATGAAAATCAAATAACCCCTAGTTTTTTTGTTCTTTAATACCCATTTCTGAAAATAAAGTCCAAGTATCAGGGCGTGGAGCCTTGTCTTATCTAGCAGCTTTTTATAAACAGTCTCTGGTTTTTAACTTATATAACAGATGGTGGGCGTTTCCTGCTCTAAGTTTAGACTGGAGGCCCGGTTCAAAGTAAACAACTACCACTTCAGCCTTTTCCTCTGTAGGAGGAAATCTCACTTTACTGTTGTAAGTAGAGAGGTTTCGTTGTGTAGGATACTCACAGTAGTTGAGGAAGTAAGCTTTTCTTATCTGTTTGCCCAGAGGGTTTTGTGACGATATTATAGGCTGCGTTTTGTGAAGCCTTAAATAGAAATAGATTATACATTCAACAACCAAACTACAGTTCCTGGAGTAGCCTATTTCTCTCCTCTGACCTCTGATGCGACAGTCCCACGACTGCAGGTAAGAAACTCCTTGAGGACAGGCTGGCATTGTCAAATTGAAACCGGAAAGCTAAGGCTAAACTTGACTAAACTTCTCATCTTACATTCTCATTTCAACTAGCCTACTTGATGCTAATTGTTACTCTCCCACCGGTGCAGTCCTTTGCTTTTATCATCTCAGGGGCAATCGCTTTGTTTCGTTTTGTACATCTGTTCAATGTACATCCCTCACACAGCGTCACTCACTACAATGGCTACAGCACAATAGGTCAACAGGAACATCCTTGTATTAAAACTTGCAGTGAAGTTGTAATTACAGATTTAAGAACCTGCAACGTCAAGTGCTGGCCTCAAACTCTCACCTTTTTTTTTTTTGATAATATTTGTTATTGATTTGTTCCTTCAGGTGCTGATTCTGTCTGATAGTCAAACCAGGCCAAACATCCAAGAGCACAGGCAATAGCTCAAACTATGGTGAGTAAATTCCACAGTAAACTAGAGTACTCACACATACCTCTGCCAAGGCTACACAACCTTCTGTTATTTAATTTAGCAGAAAATGCTAAGAATTTTCTTTCTTAACTCGAGTTAAGAACAGTAGATCATATGAAAACTGACAATAAGACAGAGAGAGAGAGAGATCTTGATAAAATAAAAGCTAATAGAGGAGCAAAGGAAAAAGGATTTTCATCACTATAACAAAATATACACAACACCTGGATAAAAACATTTAAGACCTGAATCAAACTTTTTTTGTCAAATATATTTATTTTTTGCTTAATTATTTTTTCCAAAAAGCCAGAGCTTGGGGACTTGATCGAAATATTCCGTATGGAAGTTGCAGGTATGCCATTAATACCACTGCTAGATTATCAGCACTGGGCTGTGTACGTTGGAGATGGATACGTTGTTCACCTGGTGAACCTCGGTGAGTCATTTCTTTACCGTCTGTACAGAGTCTGGACTGATGCTCCCAAACACTGGCCACTCCCAGTAAAGACCTTCATTTAGCAGCCAAGATGCAATGCTGTGCAGACCAGAGAGTGCAGACCATTATTATTTAGTTGATTAAACCAACCAACATTTTATTCAACTTTCACAAATCGAATGATAAAACAGATCTCAACATAAATGTTCAAACTCATCATAAAACATGTTACAACCTTCAGATGATATATGAAGTCTAACTTATTTGTCTTTCTCTCTTCCTCATACTCTTAGGCTCAGACAGCTTCTCCAGCTCGCCCAGCTCGCCCAGCTTGTCCAAGCCACAAACAAAACCTAAGGGTTGCAAAGGCAAAGTAAAGAGACAAAAACTGGAGGTTGTGGCAGACCACTGTAGGTGGAAAGTAAATAACAAACTGGACAACGTACGCAGTCCTCGGCCAGCCCAGGAAATTGTGGAGGAGGCCCTTTCCTTGGTGGGTCAGGACATATTTTACGATGTCACCATGCGGAATTGTGAGCACTTTGCCACGCAGCTACGCTATGGCATAAGCACATCTTGGCAGGTAGGTGGACCCACAATTTGGAAACTGGAACAAAGAGTCACAGTTTTCTATACACTATCAAATGAAATGGTAAAATTACTTTTATTATTCTTTTGTTGTCTCTAAAGGGATTGTTTTCGATTATGATATAAATTAACTCTGAACTATAGCATAATTTTGTTGTGTTCAACAGCTTTTGAGTGAGTTTAAGCTTATGCAACAATCACAGTTTGGTTAGGTTTAGAAAAATATCATGAGTGCATTAATGTTATTCTAAATTTATTACTAAAACTGAGTGGCATTAGACCTGTGCAGAGTAGTTTTAGGTGACCGATCAGAAAATGTGGAGTTGCAAATATTAATACAAGATAAACAATGTTAAAAAATCCTGACACTTGTAGGAACATTGCCATAAGAAAAAAAAAACATTTATTGCAACTGTGTGTGTGTGTGTGTGTGTGTGTGTGTGTGTGTGTGTGTGTGTGTGTGTGTGTGTGCGCGTGTGCATGTGCATGCATGCGTGTGTGTGATCTCTGGTACAGGTGTTAAAGTATGCGGCAGTAGGAGCGGCAGCAGTAGCAGGAGGAGCACTTGGATCAATCGCAGGACCAGGAGGGATGGTAGGAGGAGGCGGCGCTTTAGCACTTTGGGTCAAGAAGAAACTGGAGTAGTTAACTCCCTCAGTTTCCTCTTCCTCCTCCCGAAGTTATTTCTCTGGCAGTAGTCTACTCAATGGAATACATAAAATAATTTGAAAAAAAACATGTTGTAATCTCCAAGTGTGTGTTTTTGCTTCAATATGTTTTATGCTAATTCATGGCAGGTAGTTACCCTGTGAAAATACAAAATATGTTTTGGAAACATTTTTAGTTGTTTAGTTTAGTTTTCATTCATAGGCAAAATACCACCACTCAGTCAGTCAATCAGTCAGTCAGTCAGTCAGTCAGTCAGACAGTCAGTCAGTCAGTCAGTCAGTCAGTCAGTCAAACAGTCAGTCAGTCAGTCAGTCAGTCAGTCAGTCAGTCAGTCAGTCAGTCAGTCAGTCAGACAGTCAGTCAGACAGTCAGTCAGTCAGTCAGTCAGTCAGACAGTCAGTCAGTCAGTCAGACAGACAGTCAGTCAGTCAGTCAGTCAGTCATTCAGACAGTCAGTCAGTCAGTCAGTCAGTCAGTCAGACAGTCAGTCAGTCAGTCAGACGGTCAGACAGTCAGTCAGTCAGACAGACAGTCAGACAGTCAGTCAGACAGTCAGTCAGTCAGTCAGTCAGTCAGACAGTCAGTCAGTCAGTCAGTCAGTCAGTCAGACAGTCAGTCAGTCAGTCAGTCAGTCAGACAGTCAGTCAGT